>NC_057718.1:15762788-15778682 GCF_004010195.1 Chiloscyllium plagiosum | reverse complement strand
GACCCTTCCTTCCAGCTACCAATCGGATTCATTCCTCCCATTGACCACCATGCCGTACCCTCTATCTGTGTTCACTTGTCTTTACCTCACCACTCTGCCCCTCTCCCCAACCTAAACCCTCCCCCACCCCCTTACACCCAACCCCAGTCCTGAAGAAGGGTTACACCCGGTGCATTGACTTCTCCCCGTCCTGATTTAAAACTCAATCTATTCATCTATCTCAGTTCCATAAACCTTCATACCGTTGCCAGACAAAAATCTATTTTTTTTTAAGTTTGTAATTAATCCAATGGTTAGACATTAGTCTGTAAGGTGCTGGACCTCCACACAAATTCTCCTGATCTCTCAAAACACCTTTAGTAAAACTTCAGGAACAACCCAGTATAATGTTATTATTAGCCTGTCATGTGCTTCTTCAGTAAGCTTTAACAGAGATTCCCCCAAACATTTCAAGTCATGCATGTCTAAAATTGCAGACAATAGTCAACCTCCCTATTTTACAGTTTACCAGCAGCATAGCCAATCTACTTAACCTGCACATCTTTTGACAGTGGGAGGAAACTGGTGCACCTGGAGGAAACCCACGCAGATGCAGGGAGAATGTGCAAACTCCACACAGCCCGTGGGTGAAATTGAACAGCATGAGGGATCCAGGAGTTTGTGTGGAGTTTGGATCTTCTCCCCGTGTCTGCATGTTTCCTTCGCGTACTCTAGTTTCCTCCCATAATCCAAAGATGTGCAGGTTAGGTGGATTGACGATGCTAAATTGCCCATAGTATTCAGGGATGTGCAGGGTAGGTGGTTAGCCATGGGAATTGCAGGGTTATGTGGATGGCGTTGGTCTGGGTGTGATAATCTTTAGAGGGTCAGTGTGGACTTGATGGGCCAAATGGCCTGTTTCCACACTGTAGCCATTGTATGGCGTAGAACCGATCACAATCCTAGAGCATTTCAAAACATTTGACAGTCAATCAAGTACTTTAAGCTGGATGGGTATACGAATAGGAAGGGTTTAGAGGGATATGGGCCAAATACTGGCAAATGGGACTAGATTTATTTAGGATGTATGGTCGGCATGGACAAGTTGGACTGAGGGGTCTGTTTCGGTGCTGTACATCTCTATGAGACGCTTTGGATGTATTAATAGCTAATTTTGAGTATTTCCCTGAAACTTGTTGTCAAGCCCAGACAGCTTTATCTTCTTGAAGTTAATGCTTCCTTAAGCATTAACTGTCTGTTTTAAACATAAATTAATAATGTAATCAGCAGCCAAAAATTAGATAATCAGTGACTCAGTAGAACTCCATAGGAACACTTTGTGCTTTGTTTTAATGACACTGTTTTTAGAAAAGGGCATAATTTGAAGTGAACTGTCTTGTTATAGAAGACACACTGATGGATGAAAGCAAGAACTTGACATGGCCAAACATGTACTGTGTGTTTACACTTAATAAAGTTTCCTAAAGTTTTGCGTAACATTAATAGCTTATTGGGTGAGGTGCCTGAAAACCAGTGATAATTATCGTATCAAATCCAAACCAGGCAGCGAGGGCTGCAAAATGAGATTTTATAAAATGAGGAAAAAATTTATATCCCATTCTCCCCAAAGCTTTTTCCAACTATTTTTGCTGGGAGAGAAACATTTAGGGTCATGTGAAACACTGATTTTATACCTTAGAAACATTGACTAGCAGTTTGCAGAAATATATCAATGTCCAGACAAATGGGTTAAGTTATGATTTTCCCAGTGGTGCCATTCTGAAAAAGACAAAGAAAGATGCCCAGGTTCAAGCCTTGGTCTATAAGTTTGAAAGAAAAATTTGTATTTATATATCACCATTTATGACTTTACTCCATGCAAACAATTTTGAGCAAGGGTCACTCAGCCTGAAATGTTAACTCTGTTTTCTCTCCGCAGATGCTGCCAGACCTGGGCTTTTCCAGTAATTTCTGTTTTTGCTTCTGATTTATAGCGTGTGCAGTTCTTTCGTTTTTATTATTCAGGATGCAAAGAGTATGCTTTTGCAAAGCATAGACCAGATGGGTTAAATTTTTCATTTCCAGTCTTATCTGTAATGTTCCTATTGTCAAAAAATGTCAACACAGAGTATTTCACACACAAAATGTAGTATGAAACATTGGTGAAGGATCAACAGCTTTGGAATTGTACTGTCATATCATTAGTTAATTCAGGATGAGAAGAGATCAAGGTAGTGTGTGTGGAGGTGGATATCACCTATACTTAATAATTTTGCGGATACACCATTTCCGATCTAAGATAATATCAGGTACATTTAGTACAAGGCATGTAAAATGGTGTGACCTTTTATGTGCATTGCGTGAAGTTTTGTAAACAATGTGATCCTGTACAGCAAGGTTCTTGTAAAAGGGAACTCTAAAGGCAAATGCAGAGCTGGATAGTGATATGAGTCCACTTGCATTTTCCAAGGCAATAATGGTGGATGAGATGAGTAGAAGGAAATGACACTGAGGTTAGTCCCCAGTGGATGAATAAGTTCGCATTTGGCCGAGTAACAGCAGTCTCAATGGGCAATATGAGCTATGGAGAATTTATTCAAGATATTCAAGACTGGGACACCAGGAAAATAGTGAAAGATTCAGGCCTTAGAGATAGTGAATGAATGAATGAATGAATAATTTATTCATTGTCACACACATCTAGGGAGATACAGTGAAAGGTCTTCTGTCACCACAGTCTGGCACCATTTTGAGTAAGAAAAGAATAAAACGAAAGTACTTAAATGAAGTTCAATTTCATCGGCCATGCTCCCAAAAATGGCTCCAGGACTGCAGCAAGGTCCCCACTCCCTCATCACTGCAGCCGACACCCACCACCACTCCAGGAGTCCACGCATTGGATCTCCGAGCCAGGAATCATCACCGACACCACTCCAGCCTCCCTGTTACGCCAGGAAGATGAGGAAAAAAAGGAAAAAAGCTGTCAAAGTACGCCAGAGGGAAGAAACAAGAGGTGACATGTTGGGTGACTGGAAGGTGAAAAGGCAGGGAAGGTGAGAGAAAATTGATGAACAAATGAACAGAATAGCAGCTAAAACTACACACTTCTGTCTACCTTCTGGTAGCAGTGTTTAATAATTGATGTCCTCGGTCAAAATCTTTTGCTTACATTGATTTTGTTAGTTCCACTCTTCCTGATTGTTCCCCATATCACTGCAGTGTTTTCTCTTTTTATCCAAATTTCTCTTTAAAATTATTATTGAATCTTCTTGCATCACATTGTGAGGCAGTGCATTGCAGATGATAAAAACTTGCTGCGTAAAAGAATTTCTCCTTGTTTCCCCAAAAGATTAACTGCCGATTATCTTTATGGTAGTTCATGTTCATTCAGTACCTTAGTTAGTCTTTATATTTGCCACTCTGAATGTTATCAAATGAAAGGCAGGGCAATCAGAGACTGTATTCCCAGAACAGAATTTGCAAGATTTTCTGCTTCCAGTGCCCAACCTTAATACGCACCAGATCGAAAGTATGAGGAGGACATAGAGGAATGAGAAGATCAGGGAGGGAAGTAGAGAAGACCTCCTTATTGGAAAATGTTGCCTTGAGCCATGGTGCTGATGTTGCCTTGATGTTGCATTCAAATGGAAAATGTTTTCAGACCATTACAGATTACATTGCAGCAAAGCACAGAGGACGAATGCAGAACCTCTCTCCAAAGCATTCTCAAGGAAGGAGAATTAAACAACAGAGAATCCTGGATGACCTGCCAGGAATGCCACTTGCATAGAATTGCTACAGCTGTTCTCAGTCTGCAGCGGTATTCAGCTAAGCTAAATGAAGAAGAGCACCGCATCTTCTGCTGAAGCACTTTACAGCCTTCAACACTGAGTTCAACAAATTCAGACCATGAACTCAGTCCACTACTTTCACTCTGTTTCTTTCGCCATATGCCATGCTGAATTTTGATTTTTAATGTTTTTGCTTCTGGACTGTTCATTATTTTGTCATTTGCACCAGCTCTGGACAAATACATTTTTTCATAACAGTCATTACCACTTCCTTTGCATTTTGTTCCATGACTCTGTTGACATAAAGGGTCAGATTTTCGAATGAATGGCAATCACATACAGATTTCCATTTCAGCTCCTTCTGTTTTATACATCAAAGAATGTCTGCAGGAGATTCAGAAATGCAGAGCCATACTTCCATTCTGACAAGTCTTTTGCAGCACTGAACAGAGGAGAGGAGACAAACTTTGTCCCTGTAGCCAACTCTACCTTCACTGTTTTGCAATGACCTTTAATTAAGTTTACCACGTTGTTTCTGACCCAGGTTCTTATTCTAAAAATGATTACCAAATCCAACAATGTTATGGTCTCTTTTCTAGGATATCTTTTACTCTAAGATTACTTATTAAAACTGCCTCAAAATTACCAGATTCAAATTAGCTTGGTCCCGTTTTGAATCTACAACATATTCTTCCAGGAAATTGTCCCCTATACATTCCTTGAATTCTTCCTCAAGGAATCTCCGTCAAGACCCCACCACCAAGCATATATTTCCCTCCCCACCCCTTTCCGCCTTCCGCAAAGACTGTTCCCTCCGACTGCCTGGTCAGGTCCAACCCACCCTCCCATCCTGGCACCTGCCACCGCAGGAACTGCAAAACCTGTGCCCACACCTCCTCCCTCACCTCCATCCAAGGCCCTAAAGGAGCCTTCCACATCCATCCAAGTTTTACCTGCACATCCACTAATATCATTTATTGTATCGGTTGATCCCGATGCGGTCTCCTCTACATTGGGGAGACTGGACATCTCCTAGCAGAGCGCTTTAGGGAACATCTCCGGGACACCCGCACCAATCAATCACACTGCCCTGTAGCCCAACATTTCAACTCCCCCTCCCACTCTGCTGAGGACATGGAGGTCCTGGGCCTCCTTCACCGTCACTCCCTCACCACCAGACACCTGGAGGAAGAACGCCTGATCTTCTGCCTCGGAACACTTCAACCCCAGGGCATCAATGTGGACTTCAACAGTTTCCTCATTTCCCCTTCCCCCACCTCACCCTAGTTCTTCATCCCCTCCCCCATTCACCTATTGTACTCTATGCTACTTTCTCTCCACCCCCACCCTCCTCTAGCTTATCTCTCCACGCTTCAGGCTCTCTGCCTTTATTCCTGATGAAGGGCTTTTGCCCGTAGCGTCAATTTTACTGCTCCTCGGATGCTGCCTGAACTGCTGTGCTCTTCCAGCACCACTAATCCAGAACTACGCACAACTCTGCCTACCTTAGTGTCATCTGCAAATTTACTAACCCATCCTTCCACGTCCACATAAAGATCATTTATAAAAATGACAAACAGCAGTGGCCCCAAAACAGGTCCTTGTGGCACACCACTTGGTAACTGAGCTCCAGGTGAACATTTCCCATCAACCACCACCCTCTGTCTTCGTTCAGCTAGCCAGTTTCTGATCCAACCCATTAAATCACCTTCAGTTCCGTAAAGTTGTAACAAGACTTGCCTATTTTTAACTACAACTCTCCAGCAATAAAGGCCACAATTTCATTTACGTCTTCAATTACTTGTTCAGTTGCATGTAAACATTTTGTGTTTTATGCACAAGAACACTCAGATCCCTCTGTGCTGTACTTTTTTGAAGTCTCTCTCTCACCATTTAAATAAGTCTGTCTTTAGATTCTTCTTAGCAAAGTGTATGAATTCATACTTTTCTACATTAATTGTCATCTACCAAGTTATCATCCATTCACCCAACCTATCTATATAGCCCCTTGCAGATTCCTCATCTCAACATGCCTTTTCAATTATATTTGTATTGTCAACAAATTCAGATATGTTGCACTCTGCCCCTTCTCCAAGCCATTGACAAAGATAATAAATAATTGAAAACCTAGGGCTAAACCTTGGTTACATTTTTCTAGTTGATAAAGGCCCATTGATCCCAACTCTCTGTTGCCTGTAAGTTAACCAATACTGAAATCATGCTAATGCAATGCCTCCAATACAGTGAGTTTTCTGTTTACTCCAAATGTGCAACAATGCAATTGTAAGTAGGTAGATAGTGTGCAATACAATTTGTATCACTAATCTGTTAATATGACTAATGTCACAATTCCTAGTTACACTCATTTTCTCCGTAAAATTGTCAAGCCATGAGTAATGTGGTTCTCTCATCTGTGAAAATCAGTAATGTGATTTCATGAAAAGGGCTTTGCCTTTGGGTGTGACCTGACCTCCAGACCATGTCTGGAGTACTACACAATGTTGGATTCCTTAATTGAGGAAGAGTATAATTGCATAAGACACAGTTCAGAGAAAGTCCACTAGTTTAATTCCAGAGATGAAAGGCCTGTCTTATGAAGAGAGATTTATGAGCAATTTAAGCCTGTACTTGCTAGAGTTTAGAAGAATGAGAGAAGACCTAATTGAGACACTAAAGGGGATTGACAAAGTAGATATGGAGGGCATGTTTCCCTTGTGGGGCAATCTAGAACAAGAGGGCATAGCTTTCGGCTAAGGAGTGATGGACTTAACACAGAGATGGAGGAGAAAGTGAGGACTGCAGATGCTGGAGATCAGAGCTGAAAATGTGTTGCTGGAGACGCACAGCAGGTCAGGCAGCATTCAAGGAACAGGAGAATCGACGTTTCGGGCATGAGCCCTTCTTCAGGAATTCCTGAATGTATTCCTGAAGAAGGGCTCATGCCCGAAACGTCGATTCTCCTGTTCCTTGGATGCTGCCTGACCTGCTGTGCTTTTCCAGCAACACATTTTCAGCTTAACACAGAGATGAGCAGGAATTATTTTTCTCAAAAGGGTCATGAATCTGTGGAATTCACAGAGTGTGGAGGACACCAGGACCCTGAATAGATTTAAGGAGGAGATAGATTTTTAATTAGTAATTTGGGTTAAAGGATTATGGGCAGCGGGTAGGAAAGTGGAGTTGAGGCTGAAATGAGATGAGCCATGGTCGTATTAAATGACAGAGCAGGCTTGAGAGGCTGAATTGCCTACTGCTGATCCTAGCTCTTATGTTCTTCTGTGCAAATGTTTACTCATCTCCTTGGGTGATCTAGTGGTTGACTTGTTCATGCAAGCTTTGAGCTGGGTTTTAAATACCAGCTTTTGAGTGTGATTTAAAGTGTAAATTTCTGCCGGATGAGTGTATGATATAAAAACCCACCCTTTTATTGGTTTGACACTGGTTACAGAACAAGCAAATACTACTGAATAACAAGAATAGCTCACTTAAGCTAATTCTCTTACAGGAGCGGACCACAGAAATTGTCACTTTAACAAAACCATCAAGGTCAGCATGTCAGAGTGTAACCCATACATTATATATCCGCTAACATCTTATTTGCTGGCTGTTATGATTTTCAATATCCAGGCCAGAAAGTTTGTGCATTTGTACGGTAGATACCTAACTCAAGACCACTCTGTAGTATATGTTCCAGCTAAGATTGGATGGTTTGTAATGGAGTTGCCGTCATTTTTAGTACCTGTGATATCACTTTATCAATCAGGCAGCCTGGACAGTACGGGGAGCAAATTCTTATTATTCATGTTCTGTGGGCACTACTTTCACAGGTAAGTGCAATTTAAAAGAATCCTACTTCTGGAATTTTGTTTGTTTCCTTTGGCAAATATAGTGCAAATAAAACCAAGCCTGAACATTACATAGATTTTCTCCTTCTGTGGTTTGCTATTAGCTATCCCTTTGTCTGTCTAACAGTCTTTTTCTTTCTCTGGGCTCCATCTCTATCTATCTGCTCACTCCCTCTCCCCCCACCTCAGTCCCGAACATAAATACCACCTCTTTATAGCTACTGTCAATCCTGAAGGCGGCTCACTGGGTTCAAAACATTAACTCTTCTTTCTCTGCTACCAGATTTGCTGCTGCAATTTCTGTTTTTGTTTGACATTTCCAGTACTGGCAATTTTATGTTTTATTTACTTGAACATTATTTACCTGTACAGATTGCAGATAGAGTATTGTGTGCAGTTATGGAATCCACATCATAGGAGGATGGTGTAACACTTGAAAGGATGCAAAGGAGATTTACCAGGGTGTTGACTGGGCTGGAGAGTTTCAGTTTTGAAGAGAGATTGGACAGTCTGGGGTTGTTTTCCTCAAAACATAGGATATTGAGGGGGTCATGATTGTGATATATAATATTATGAGGGGAATATTGATGATAGACAGGAAGAAACTTTTCCCCTTGATGAAGGGATCAAGGACTGGGACATAGATTTAAGGGACAGAAACTTTAGAGGAGATATGAGGAAAAACATTTTCATTCAGAGCAGTTCTGAGGAAGGGTCACTCGAACCGAAATATTAACTCTGATTTCTCTCCACAGATGCTGCCAGACCTGCTGAGCTTGTCTGGCAATTTCTGCTTTTGTTTCATCCAGAGAGCAATGGAAATCTGGAACTCACTGCCTGTATGGGTGATAGGGCAGATACCCATATAAGATTTCAGAAATATTTAGATATACATTTATGATATGCATGCAAGGCTAAGAGCCAAGTACTGGAAAATGGGATTAGAATAAAAACTTTTAGACTGAAATTTATAAAATAACCTTCAATTATTTTTTCAATGTATTATTTAGTATCTCATTCTAGGTTATCCTAAATAAATCTACTTTTGTATGTATGTTAAATCTAAATCCCATTTGTTCTCTCAGGTCGATGTAAAAGATCCCATGGAACATTCTGAAGAAGAATTTGGGAGTTCTCCCTGGTGTCCTGATCATTATTTTATGTTTTGACTGATGTAATTATAAACAGATAAACAGTAGTTCTTGAAAGACTGAGAACAAATGCCGTTTGCTAGCCAATTTTGCCATTGTAAGCTTATGCCAAAATATTTTTGGGAACTTCATTTGAATAGGTCACTGAGGTGTGCAGTGACACATTTTCATATGAAAAAAAAACAAAGTTGCTTATTTCTTTGAAAGTGTGAATCTAGATAAGGAGGAGAAACTGTGGAGTTTTCAGAGTTCAGTACATCCAGTCAGTTAATGTTGGGTCAAAGAGAAAGCAATGGCTAGGGTTTATTCCAAGAGAGATAAAATTGAAAAGTAGGGATGTTATTGCTAAATCTGTATCAAATTGTGATGATATGGCATTTCAAGTACTGATGCTGTTCTAGTCTCTAAATTACAAAAAGAAATGGAGGCACTGGAAAAGGTACAGGGAAGATTTACAAGGATAATAGCAGAAATGCATCCTGGTTCTCTTTCCTCTTCAGAGAATGGGGAAGCTGGACAACCAGCTAAGGGAGAAGGAAATAGAGCAAGTCAGGATCAGGACCTCAAGGTTGTGATCTGAAATTTTGGAATTGTGAGTTCTGAGGCAGCAAGGGTCGCTGTGGAGCAATTGTGCTCTCCTGTATTTACAAACAAGCTCCCATTCTCAGACCCCCACTCCCTCACAGTTCTCATGTCAACTTTCAAGCTTTGAATTGCGTTACAGTGAGATAATGTTTGGGGAGCACTTTAGAACAGAGGACCACATTTGCAGATTTAGATCACGAATGACAGGTGGATACGTTAATGAATCATAAATGGTCTGGGTGTGCAGAATTATCAATTCCTGTGTCTCACATTTTAAGTAACCTAAATATTGGCTAATGTGGGATTATTAGAAACCAAGCAGTCAGTGGTTGACCCAAATTGTATTTTAGGAGTCCTCTTGTGGCACAGTGGTAGTATGGTACCCCTGAATGAGTTCAAATCCCACCAGCTCCAGAGATGTGTAATAGCATCTCTGAACAGGTTGATTAGTCAAAAATAGGTTAACTGAATAAGCAGATCAACTCTGGTATGACATGTAGGCAATCTGACTGTTGGATAACTGACTGAATTACATACAGTCCACAATCTTAACCTCTGTCCAAATCAATGATAGCAGGAAGGACATAAAGTCAAAATTTCATCCAATCCAAGGGAACTTTCACCCAACAACTTATCGTAAACTTTGCAGAGAATTATGGTCACATTTGGTTGATACTTTATGTTTCCAGGAATATTCTTAAGTTTGAGTTTTATTTTCAACCGTTTGTTTACAACAGGAAACAAACTGTAACTTTCCTCAGTGTTGTATGTGAGCAGTTTTGTGTCAAAAATCTTGCAGGGAATATATGAGGAAAAGTTACAATCATAGGTCAAAATTTGCTGAAATGATGTGAGCTATATTGCTTATCTGGTATTTATGCTCTCCAGTTAACATGCATTACATTGACAACCTAGTGATATCAAAATTAAACCAGCGACCTTACTGAAGATAGATTCAATGAATTATCCTGAAGACATATGACACAGCATAACATTACAAAGATAAAACTGGGACTAAATGCCATGACTTCTATTGAAACTTGGGATGGCAAGGGATAAATGAGCTGAAACTTCTGAAGTCACCTTAAATCCAACGAAATAATAACTTTAGTTCACAAAGACTTTGCAGGATTTAGTAATTAATAATGTCCAGCATCTTCATGAAAATGAAGGATGGCAGAGTAACAAAAAACAAAGGCTACAAGATCCATGGAGGCTCTTTTCACTGGTTATATCAAGGAGTAATAGTCACAAGGTTTAGACTGAGCTCAGTTTCTTCACTCAGACAGTGGTGATTTTTTGGAATTCTGTACTTCAGAGAGCTGTGAATGCTCAGTCATTGAACATGTTGAAGACTGGGATTGTTGGTCAATAAGGAAAATATTGATGAAGGGTCATTAACCGGAAATTATAACCGTTCCTCTCGCTGCAGATGCTATCTGGAGTAATAGCTAGATGAAAAATCTGCAGAGGCTGGAATCCAAAGTAGATAAGCAGAAGGCTAGAAGAACTTGGCAAGCCAAGCAGCATCAGGAGGTGGAGAAGTCAACGTTTCAGTATAACTCTTCTTCAGGAATTCCTGAAGAAGGGTTATCCCCAAAAAAGTTGACTTCTCCACCTCCTGATGCTGCTGGCTTGCTGTGATCTTCAAGCCTCCTGCTTATCTATAGCTGAGTTTTAGCAGCAGTTTCTGGTTTTATTTAGATTTGCAGTATCTGCATTATTTGAGTTTTTGGTTTATGTTAGGAAGGGTTTGTTTGGACTCAGTAGAGTTTGTGCCTTTTATGTGTTTTCTTCATGACAAATTTCCTGCGAAAGTATTTTCATTTTGTTTTATTAATTCTGCTTTATAAGGACATTTATCTACGCAATTAGAAACAACGGACATCCTACATCTTTCCCATTCATTTTCTTTGGATGTCTGTTCTGTACTATTAATGGCTACCTTCAGGGATACACCATGATCCACTGCACTCACTATGATGACAACTGGGTCACTGACTTCAGGTTTATCTCAGGTAAACCAAATTTCTGTAAATGGTCTACTTTCAGAATATAGGGTAGAATTACTCATTTTGTATGCCTTATGGCTACTAGAGCACTTGTGATTACAGATTACAGTTCTCAAACTCAATATAGCATTGACCTGCATAATGTTCCATCACTGTTCCTAAACTCTCTATCACCCCAGTGGCAAGTGGGAGAATACAAATAGTGGATGCAATAGGGGCATGGTGCATGTGTAATAAAACAGATTTCAGACAATAGCGTGAGAAAACTTCTAAGGTCTCAATGAGAGATACTTTCCATGAAATTTAGCAAAAATGACATAGCCAATTTCTGGTAAGATTCAGCACCATCATCCAGTTGCAATTTCTGTGTAATTCCTCATTTTCACCCATTGCTGGCTTGTAGGGGCGTTGGCAGCATATTATTTAACAGGATTTTTTAAAGGTACCATTCAGTTGTTCTAACCAAATGTGGTTGTAGATATTTGCTTCACATGCAATTATTAATCATAATGCAACTAGATTCATCAAATCAAGGGCTACCATTTCATCTATATACAAGTCATGGATGTAGGTTTGCTCGCTGAGCTGGAAGGTTCATTTTCAGACGTTTCGTCATCATACTTGGTAACATCTTCGGTGAGCCTCCAGATGAAGCACTGGTGGTGTAGCCTGCCTTCTATTTATATGTTTGGGTTTCCTTGGGTTGATTATGTCATTTCCTATGTTGATGTCATTTCCTGTTCTTTTTCTCAGGGGGTGGTAAATGGGATCCAAGTCGATGTGTTTGTTGATAGAGTCCCGGTTGGAATGCCATGCTTCTAGGAATTCTCGTGTGTTTCTGTTTGGCTTGTCCAAGGATAGATGTGTTGTCCCAGTCGAAGTGGTGTCCTTCCTCATCTGTATGTAAGGATACTTGTAAGAGTGGGTCATGTCTTTTTGTGGCTAGTTGATGTTCATGTATTCTGGTGACTAGTTTTCTGCCTGTTTGTCCAATGTAGTGTTTGTTACAGTTCTTCCAAGGTATTTTATAAATGACATTAGTTTTGCTTGTTATCTGTATAGGGTCTTCCAAGTTCATTAGCTGCTGTTTTAGTGTGTTGGTCAGTTTGTGGAATACCATGATGCCAAGAGGTCTGAGTAGTCTGGCAGTCACTTCCGAGATGCCTTTAATGTAGTGGAGAGTGACTGGGATTTTTGGACGCATTTTGTCTGCTTGTTTGTGTTTGTTGCTGAGAAATTGGCAGACTATATTCATTGGGTACCTGTTCTTTTTGAGTACACTGTATAGGTGATTTTCCTCTGCTCTGCGTAGTTCTTCTGTGCTGCAGTGTGTGGTGAGTCATTAAGATAATGTTCTAATGCAGCTTCGTTTGTGGATGTTGGGATGATTGCTTCTATTTGGTCCGTATGTGTTGTTTTTATGTAGACACTGGTTTGAAATGCCCCATTAGATGTTGCAATAGAGCGAACAGCCAGGAGTGGCAGTTTATTGTTTTCCTCCTCTTTTGTGACTTTTATGCCAGTAAGGGTATTATTGATGAGAAAGTGAGGTCTGCAGATGCTGGAGATCAGAGCTGAAAAGGTGTTGCTGGAAAAGCGCAGCAGGTCAGGCAGCATCCAGGGAACAGGAGAATCGACATTTCAGGCATAAGCCCTTCTTCAGGGTATTATTGATGACCTACAGACCAAAACCTACAGACAAACCAACGGAACACCCATGGGATCTCCAATATTAGGGCTCTTAGCGGAGACAATAATGCACAGCTCTGCCAACCATCCAACCCAAACTTTGGGTCCGCTATATGGATGACACCTTTGTCATCACTAAAGAAAACAGAGTAGAAAAAACCTTCAAGACCATCAATAATACCCTTACTGGCATAAAATTCACAAAAGAGGAGGGACCACTCTCGCTAGTATCCTTACATACGGATGAGGAAGGACACCACTTCGACTGGGACAACACATCCATCCTAGGACAAGCCAAACAGAGACACGCAGGAGAATTTCTAGAAGCATGGCATTCCAACCGGAACTCTATCAACAAACACATTGACTTGGATCCCATTTATCACCCCGTGAAAAAAAAGGAAATGACTTCACCATAGGAAATGACATCATCAACCCAAGGAAACCCAAACATATAAGTAGAAAGCGGGCTACACCATCCAGAGGCTTACTGAAGAAGTTATCTAGTATGGTGATGAAACATCTGAAAATGAACCTTCCAGCTCAGCTACATCCAGAACCTCAACCTGAGCTACAAAACTTCTCAAAATTCAATATACCAGTCATCTGTGGTCATCAGTACCACATCTTAGATGTCTGATCAAGGTATCCTGGGAGCTGCCATGATGACAACATCTTGGAGAACTTTCATCTTCCTACTGTTTCAGAAGTTGGTTACCTTACAAGGATGTATACTGGGAGACAAGGGCCACCCTCTGTGACCATGACAGATGACTCTGTTACACAAACCCCTGACTGAGGACAAGTGCAGATACAATGCAGCCCATTCTTTGATTAGGACCATCGTGGAGCAGATGATAGGCTCTTGAAGATGATGATTGGAAGATGAAGATCTAATGTTTGAATTGGTCATTGTGGGCCTCACAGTGCACTTTGGACAGAGTGTGCAATGTTAGTCCAGCATGCATGCTCTGCACAACTAGAGCAGCTAAAGAGAGGATGCAATGGATGCTGAAGTTCTGGGATAGTGGTAACTTTCTTCCTTGGAGAAAGACAAGTAGATTGAGGAGGAGGAACATCACTTTCAGCATGATGGAGCACCGCAGCATCAGGCACAACAAACCAGACAGGACCTAATTGTCAAAAAAATCAAAGAACTGCAGATGCTGCAAATCTGAAACAAAAATAGAAATTGCTGGAAAAATGCTGCAGGCCTGGCAGCATCTATGGAGAGAAAACAGAACTGAAGAAAGGTCACTGAACTAGAAATATTAACTCTGCTTTCTGTCCATAGATACTACCAGATCTACTGTGTTTCTCCAGCAATTTCTATTTTTGTTTCAGGCCCTAATTGTGACCCAGTTTCAATAGATCTGAGCTGGGTGCAATGATCACTTTTTGTCAGTGTATTTGTTGGTGCTAGGAAGACAAGGAGACTGTAATGTCAGGAAGCAAATACAGTTTCTGTTTAAAAATTGAAAGAATTCCAGATGCTGTAAATCAGAAACAAAAGCAGAAATTGCTGGAAAAGTTTAGCAGATTTGGCAGCATCTGTGGAGAGAAATCAGTTAATACTTCTGGTCAAGTGACCCTTCCTCAGAACCTTTCTGAAGGATCACTCATTTTGAAACATTAACTTTGATTTCTGTCCACAGATGCTGCCAGACCTGCTAACCTTTTCCAGCAATTTCTGCTTTTGTTGCAGCTTCAGTATTTTTGTGGTTTACTGTTGCTGAACAAAAGTGCATGTGC
Source organism: Chiloscyllium plagiosum (assembly GCF_004010195.1). Classification (NCBI taxonomy): domain Eukaryota; kingdom Metazoa; phylum Chordata; class Chondrichthyes; order Orectolobiformes; family Hemiscylliidae; genus Chiloscyllium; species Chiloscyllium plagiosum. The sequence continues at coordinate 15,763,878 of NC_057718.1, read as the reverse complement.
TTTTGTAAGGTTTTCCTGTATATGATGTTCCCACGTTGACCAATGATAAGATTCTGGCTACATTGTGTTTTGGGAGACAGTATTACTGACTTAGGTAGGGTTGTAAGATGGGATGATGTTAAGGACAGATAACCTATCTGGGTGATTTTTAAACACTTTTAGGTGTTAAACTGTGTATCTGCACGTGTAATGATGCGTGAGCCATGCCACCAATGTGCTCTGAGAAACTTGTTTAGTGGTTGCTATCCCTTTGCATGCATGGTCAGGGGAAACTCCAGATTGCCAATGCTTGACTGGGTGCATGGCTTGCTTTCAAACATGGGACCATTGCAGAGATTCTGGGATGTCCTGCCAGTGGTGAGTATTTCTGCCTATGACAAATGTGGGAATACAATGAGCAGATGCCACAGGGACATAGGTAATGAGACAGGTTTAGGATGATAGCGTAAGAAAACTCACAAGACCTTATGAAGAGATACCCACTATGAAATTTGCCAAAAATGACACTTAGCTGATTTTTGGTAAGATTCAGCACTACCATCCAGTTACAACATCAGTGTAATTTCTCATTTTCACTCATCGTTGGTTTCAGAGTTGACAGCTTACTGTGTTGACAAGTTTTTTTGATCTAACCTAATGTAGATGTAGATATTTGCTTTATGTTTACATAGCTATTTAAATTACCTCTTCCCTATATTTGCTTTCACTAAACAATAGTTCAATAAAACCAAGTTTTATTTTGCTTCATAAGACATTCCTAAAGTTCTATTAAATTTATAGAATTCACCTCATGTAATATTTCTGCATGACAGAACAGGAAATGGATTTCTTTTTGTCTCGTGTTAATAAATAATTTATTCTTTGTTATTTTGTTAAGAACAAAATAGATTTGAAAAATGTGTTGCTAGAAAAGCGCAGCAGGTCAGGCAGCATCAAAGGAGCAGGAGAATCGACGTTTCGGGCATAAGCCCTTCTTCAGGAATGAGGAGGGTGTGCCAAGAAGGCTAAGATAAAAGGTAGGGAGGAGGGGCTTGGGGGAGGGGTGTTGGGAATACGATAGGTGGAAGGAGGTTAAGATGAGGGTGATAGG
>NC_057718.1:15746753-15761674 GCF_004010195.1 Chiloscyllium plagiosum | reverse complement strand
ACCCTCCAACCACAAGGGATGAATGCAGATTTCTCCAGCTTCCTCATTTCCCCTCCCCCCACCTTGTCTCAGTCCCAACCCTTGGACTCAGCACTGCCTTCTTGACCTACAATCTTCTTCCTGACCTCACCGCCCCCACCCCCTCTCCGGCCTATCACCCTCACCTTAACTTCCTTCCATCTATTGCATTCCCAACGCCCCTCCCCCAAGTCCCTCCTCCCTACCTTTTATCTTCGCCTGCTTGGCACACCCTCCTCATTCCTGAAGAAGGACTTATGCCCGAAACGTCGATTCTCCTGTTCCTTGGATGCTGCCTGACCTGCTGCTCTTTTCCAGCAACACATTTTTCATCTCTGATTGCCAGCATCTGCAGTCTTCACTTTCTCCTAACAAAATAGATTTGTCTGGATTCAATTTTGAACTATGTTCAATGGACCATTTTTATTCTGTTACATTTTAGGTGTTGTTCTATACTTTGTGGGATTATCCATTAACATTTACAGTGACAACATACTGCTGAGCCTAAGGAAACCTAATGACAGGGAATATTATATTCCTAAAGGTAACATCATCTTCAAAAGTTTCCACAAATTAAAAATCTTGAGTGATCAGCACCAAATAATATCTTTAAAATGGTAAATATAGATGTAAAATATATTGGATGATACATGATAAACAATTAAAACAAATATATAATTAATTCAAATATTAAAATTCTGTATATGAAACAACTAATATATCAGATAATTAGTTATGTAAGAGATATCCATATCTATGACTGAAAATATTTCTGGTGTGTTAGACATGGATTGACGATGATGGCAATGTTACACATGAATAATCTAGCATTCTTTCTCACTGCCTCTCCAAACTACAGATCTCTAACCTTACCTTTTTCAAACAACAAAGCCCCTATTTGCATTGTTGTAACTTTTATTGTTTCCATTTTTGTTCAAATCTATAGAACATTTTTCAGTACTGAAAACAAAAAATGCTGGAAATCACGGTGGGTCAGGCAGATCCATGGAGAGAAACCAAGTGAACGTTGCGAGTCTAGATGACTCTTTATCAGAGCTGAAATGAAGTGTGGAGGGAGCAGCATTTATGCAATAATGGTGGGGGTAGGGGGTGGTGGAGTTGGAGTGTTGGGAAGAAAGGACATTGATAGTTCAGATTAAGTGATTGGAATGTGCGAATGGCAGAATAACAGTGTGTCTAACTGCCAGATGTAAAAGAACAGACAGTCCCATTGAAGTTGAGGGAGGGTGGTGGTGAGGGTGAAGACATGGTAACAGAGATTGTAACAAGCAAACTTTTTTTTTAAATATGGGAAGGAATGGGTTTACAATTTGAAGGTGTAGAAATCAATATTGAGACCAGAAGGTTGTAAAGTGGTATAAATATTTTTGAGTACTGTGTGAAACTTTGACTTGATAATGTTAAACAATTCCTCAATGTTTACCAGGAGATCAGGCATAGTGAGCACACTTACTGGCTTTACACTCCCAATGTAGGCTTGCTAGCACTTCAGGAACTCAAGACCAACTCCCAAACAAATGTCAGCAGGCAAAGACAGAATGATTGTTGGCACTGAAAGTTTTTGGTTCATCTGTTATTAAAATTTCCATTTTAGTTAGAAAAAGAGACTAAGAATTCATAATCATCCAACTGGGTAATGAATCTGCTGGTTACTGACTGGTGTGGCTTGGCAGTGAGCCATGAGGACTAGATGGTCAACAGTGTCTCAACAGCATATACACAAAAGATACCATTTCTGCCTGCCAACCTAGCTAATCGCAGAAATTGATCTTGTGGCTTCTAATATTACCTTCAAGTCTTCTGAAGATTTTTGTTTTCATTCCTCATTTGTCAATACTGCTGTCAAGGCCAACATTTGTCATCCATTTATTTGCCCTGGAGAAGCAGTGGTGAGCCACCTTCTTGAACCTCTAAAGTCCATTTGATGAAGGTGCAGTCTCACTGCGTTAGGAAGAGAGTTCCTGCAATTTGACCCAGTGACAGCAAAGGAATGGTGATGTAGTTCCAAATCAGGTTGCTGTACGATCTAAAGGGTTTTGCAGATGGTGGTGTTCCCATGTTTTTCTGCCCATATCTTTCCAGACTGTAGAGATCATGAATTTAGAAACTGATTTTAAAGGAGCCTTGATGAGTTGAAAATCATACTCCTTCAAACATTATCCTGGGAATCTTTCCCTAAGGGCATAGTGGGTCTACCAATAGCACATAAACTGCAACGGTTCAAGAAGGCAGCTCACCACTACCTTCTTAAGGGCAACTAGGCAATAGTTGGTAATAAATGCTGTCCAGCCAGCAATGCCCATGTCCCACATGTGAATAAAAATCAATAGGTGCTGGGCATTCACATACATCAGGTTTAGGATCACTGAGCTGAATCGCTTTTCATTGGCAAAGTAATTATCTTTTGCCTTTCGGACCTAACCCTTTGAGACCCATGAGGTCTTTTTGTTCTTTGAGATGACCTTGGATTGAAAATGCACATTAGCTTCGAAGGTTGAGTTTCTCATTGTGAAAATCATGTAAAGATTGTACCTTATCCTAAACACTACACTGATGGGCTGGTGCAGGTTTTGTAAGCCCTAAAAATGTACCTCCTTGGAATATTCATGACTGCAATGACAGGGAGATGCCTGCTGTAGATGGAAACAGCAACATTCTTAAAGGCAACTGTTTCATTCCTCAAGATTTCTCTATTAGATGTTGTATTGTAGATTGGCGTTTAAAACAATATTTCATCAGATGAGTCTGCCATGCAAATGTGAGTTGATCATTACATTGACAACCATCATCTAAGTACTGACATATATTTCACAGTGAAGAAAGTGACACTTCAGTTTCAGTATTCTACCCTGTTTCTATTTCTGGGCATTTGTTTTGATAGGATATTATGAATATTTGGCTGAATTTCAAAAGACCCAGAGCATTTATTTCAGCAATAGAGATTCACATTTTGATTCATAATTTTAAGAGAAAATTAAAAGGTGAACAGTTGATGTATAAATGTAAATTTATTTTTTTCTAAGAGATTGACCACTTAAGTGGATTTACATGTTTGAATGGGTTTTATAGAGGAGAGCTTTTTTCTGTAAGAAATGTCTTCGAATATGATATACATATTAGATTGGTACAGTTTTATTACAATTTTAAAGTTAATTTCAAAGATATTAGGAGGTCTACCTATATTGGATACTGGATATTGGATGGCTAATGTGGAGGTAAGAGAGAGGATTCGGAGATATGAGGAGGTGTAGGTTGTCATTGGGTTAATGAGGGAGGTGAGGTTAAGAGAGGTATTGAGTGGACTGGGGAGATGAGTATGAAGTGAGTATGGGTTACATGGAGAGATGGACAGGGAATACAGTGGCATGGGAATATTAGCGGGCATGGGATAACATGGTGATCTGAGGGGCAGAGGGGGAGGATAGGGGATGAGGAGGATTAGGTGTGAAATTTAGGAAACCTTTAAACAATTCTGACATTTGGGCTGCTCCAAGAAACAAGGTACGCTTCTAACCAACCCATCTCTATGTCCACATCACGACTGTATTCCATCTCAGTTCATGCAAGGTACCATGAACTTGAACTCTGTTTGAGAAACCAAATATCCCATGCAAAGTCACACGTGGATCAGGTCAACATCTGGGAAAGAACAGAAGTGTGCAAATTGTATTTCCTGAGCTCAAAATTTTGGATCCATATTTTACTACATTAAAGGTTCATGTCATGGATTGTATCTCATATTTATTCCTGGATCCTTTGCCAACAGTATTCATGTTCATGTTCAGAAGTGTTCGACCCTAGTTTTTAACAAATACTGATAATGACATGATACTGTAAATTTTCAGCTACTGCATATGCCAATCAGAGTGATCACCTTACATCTAACCACTTCATTTGCATTCAAGAATCCTAAACCGTTCAAACAATGTAAAGTGTTTTGGGAGGTTATATTAAAGGCAGTATATAAATACAAGGTGTTATTGAAAACAGCTAATAAACAGCAAACAGGAGTTTACATGATTGGCTATTATCTTTCCTGTTTTTGCAGGTGGACTATTTGAATATATCACAGCAGCAAATTACTTTGGTGAAATTGTTGAGTGGTTTGGCTATGCCATTGCAACTTCTACTTTGCCAGCTTTTGTTTTTGCCATTGTCACTGCCTCTTATTTGGGTCATCGTGCATACAATCATCACAGGTAATTTGTGAGCTTGCAGCATATGTGTTTACAATATCAATCTCGTGGCAATTTTACCCCATTAAAATCCCTCTGTCAAAAAAATGATGGGATGAGGTGGGACAATGGTTTAATATTCTGTTAGACTTTATCCTCCACTGAAGTCAAGAGACAGCACGATTGGGCAGAATGTAAACATGATTCCGTGGGATTCTTGCTTTGCATGTGGAATTTTGTCATGAGTGCACCATGCATGATCATAGAACTGAATTGTGTGTTACTTTTGTGCTATCTGCCTTTTTCCTGCTTTCCAAATGATTGCAATGAAAACCTAATGCACTGGCTATGTGTGCAGGACACGCACACAATTCCATGGCAGACCAAGCTTTTCAGTGGTGATATCCACTGTAAACTAACAGTGCAGCAGATATAGTTGGGCTATAAAAGAGTCTCCTGGTCATACAGGCAGGTTCTGCATCATGGCTAAACATTCCATGGCTAATAAAATAAGACTTTGTTGAGACCAGAAATGTGGTATACAGATGTTTTCTGCAAATTCAAATTCCAGTCATAAATATTTCACATTACATTATTCATGTGTGCATCATTGTTATTTGTTAATACAAGCTAAGCCAGAGAGTTAAATGTGCTGACACACATGGATGATTGTAGGGGCATTAGGAATGCTTCTTTTATTGTAGAAAAAACATTTATATTTTGTTCACTCTTGATTGAATGTTAATGTTCATGTCCAATCTCATTTCCTCCACTCAAGGGGACATGGTTGAACCTGCAGGCACAGCAGACCTTCCCTTCCAAGCATTGTAATGGACATTGTCCAGTTCACATTCACTGGGGAAATTAAAGTGTTGTGAGTGAACTCAGAACCCTGGAAGGTGTCTGCCATTCAACCCCCTAAGGTGGTCCCACATGTGAACAGTATTAACACTCTTTAAGCCCCCTATTTTCTTCACTTCAGTGACTGCCCATACCACACTCAGAATGCCCGCCTCGTCCTACTTAACTTCTCCATGCACCTGAATCCAATACCCACCTTCAGCCTCCTGTAGCACACTCATCTTTTGTGGTTTTAAACCTCCATGCCAGCTGCCACTCTCCTGCTCCCATTCCCTTGTGTCACAGAGTTTCACAAGGAACTTTGGTGACCTTGGACACAACTGCACAAAGGCAATTCTTGCAGACAATCTTTAAACAAACGTACATGATGCCCGAAAATTATTATGCAACATTGACTTTATCCTGAAGTTAATGTGTTATCAAAAAAACTTTATACTATGTACTCATGGCATACAAAGACATTATAAATGCAAACATGCCACATGGCATGAACCCTGATGCATCACATTTCTGTTAATGACTTAATCTCTGCATCTCAATTTGCTGTCTGGAAATTGACATTACACCTAAATCAGTCACCTCACATGCCACAATTCCCACTCTTGTAGCCTCTATAAAATTCCTCCAGCCCCAGATTTGGAGTTTCCTATATCCTTGAATTTCTTTGGTGTTTCTGATCCAATGCTATATTTCATGGCTGGAATTTAAACTTGGAGTGTTCTGTCGACTAGACAGCTTACAAACATCTTGTTTTGGACTCTTTGGCACGGTGGTAGTGTCCCTATTTTTGACCCAGGAGGCCTCGATTCAAGTCCCACCCCATTCCAAAAGTGTGTAATAGCCTCTCTTATCTGAACAGAGTGATTATAAAATATCTACAAGCACCTTGTGGGGTTGATGCCTCACCCACTGTTGGCAAAATTGCAGTGGATAAGGTGTCTGGGTAGGTGCCAGGAACTTGGTTTGGAATTTGCATTGATAGCTGCACTTCAGTAATATTTTGGGATTTCTTCCCTGGAATTTTTAACAGAATGAGTCCCTGTCTCTTCTGTTATCTGTTGTACTGATTGTTTTCTTTTCATGATATTTAGATACTATCTGGAAAAGTTTGATGACTACCCAAAATCAAGGAAAGCTCTGATTCCACTCATATTTTGACGTATATACATCTGAAAATTACTGGATCAAATGCAAGATACCATCTTAAAATCAAACCTGCCATATTGAAAATCAAAAATAATGATACATGGAATATTTGACTTGTTTTTAATACATATGAAAAGAAATGTTGCTGACTTGGTTTTCTTGAAGATTTACTTTCCAAAGTATAGAATTTGAAAACTGAAAGTTAGATTCAGCATCTGCAATATCTCTGTAATCAGAGCGACAGGGAATGAAATGAAAGGAATTTGACTTCACTTTTACAGCACTGCCAATTGTGGCACTTGGTAGCTAGTTTGGTGCAATAATCCTGGATACCCTCTCCCTGTTGAGAGCAGTGGCTGCTTCAAGATGTTTCTCTCATGGTGTCTCAATGAAATGGTTACTCACAGCCAGAATTTTAAACAGATCAAAATTTAAAATGGTGACTCTACCTAAATTGGTAAATCCTCTTCTATATTAGGTATTGAGTTAGCCTAGAGTTGAGAGTGTGGTGCTAGAAAAGCACAGCAGGTCAGGCAGCATTCAAGGAGCAGGAGAGTTGACCTTTTGAGCAAAAGCCCTTCATCATTGAGTTAGCCTAGGCCTAGGGCACAGACCTTTAGATTGTGTATTTTAGTCAAGGTCATAGAGTCATAGAGATTTACAGCACAGAAACAGACCCTATGGTCCAACTAATACATGCCAACCAAATATCCTAACTTATTCTAATCCCATTTGCCAGCACCTGGTCCATATCTCTCTAAACCCTTCCTATTCATATACCCATCCAAATGTCTTTTAAATGTTATAATTGTACCAGCCTCCACCACTTCCTCTGGCAGGTCATTCCATACACGCACCATCCTCTGTGTGAAAACATTGCTCCTTAGGTCCCTTTTATATCTTCCCCCTCTCACCCTAAACCTATGCCCTCTAGTTCTGGACTCCCCCACCCCAGGGAAAAGACTTTGTCTACTTATCCTATCCACGTCCCTCATAATTTTATAAACCTCTATAAGGTCACCCCTCAGCCTCTGACGCTCCAGGAAAACAGCTCCAGTCTTTTCAGCCTCTCCCTATAGCTCAAATCCTCCAATCCTGGCAATATCCTTGTAAATCTTTTCTGAATCCTTTCAAGTTTCACAACATCCTTCCAATAGGAACGAAACCAGAATTGCACACAATATTCCAAAAGTGGCCTAACCATGATGTCCCAACTCCTGTACTCAGTATTCTGACCAATAAAGGAAAGCAGACCAAATGCCTTCTTCACTATCCTATCTACCTGCGACTCTACTTTCAAGGATCTACGAACCTTTACTTCCAGGTCTCTTTGTTCAGCAATACTCCCCAGCATCTTACCATTAAGTGTATAAGTCCTGCTCTGATTTGCTTTTCCAAAACGCAGCACCTCGCATTTATCTAAAATAAACTCCACCTGCCGGTCCTCAGCCTATTGGCCCATCTGATCAAGATCCCAATGAATTCTGAGGTAATCTTCTTCGCTGTCAACTACATCTCCAATTTTGGTGTCATCAGCAAACTTACTAACTATACCTGTTATGCTCACATCCAAATCATTTATATAATCCAGCACCGATCCTTGTGGCACACCACTGGTAACAGGTCTCAAGCCTGAAAAGCAACCCTTCACCACCACCTTCTGTCTTCTACCTTCGAGCCATTTCTGTATCCAAATGGCTAGTTCTCCCTATATTCCATGAGATCTCACCTTGCTAACTAGCCTCCCATGAGGAACCTTGTCGAACGCTTTTATTGAAGTTCATACATATCATGTCTATCAACTCTTACATTACTTGAGCCATTAGTGTGGTCAGCTCTTATTTTGTCAGGTTTCAGATGAGATATGAAAAGCTATTCATACTTGAGGTAAACCATGATCAAGAATTTTCTGTCTACCCTTAGAAATACTGATTGAATTCAAAAGATCTTTTTTGAATTCTTCTTGTGATAGTGGTCTGGTCCCTTCAACCTGATCAATTCACATTTGACTTTCAAAGGAACATGTAAGATTCCTCATCCACGCCCACTCAAGCAACTGTCTCTGCCCGCACCTCCAGCTCCAGCTCCACTCCAGGTCCTAGCTCCCAGCCCTGCCTATATGTTCACCATTCCCCCAAACCTTCCCCTCACCAAGGACGAATGTTTAGTCCTCAGTAAAAGCCTCACCTTTATTTCTCTATGGTCCCAGATTAATCAAGTTCGACACACGCTATGACCTTGAACGTCTCTTCCACCGTCTCCACCTCTGGGCCCACCTTTTCAACCACGACCCCTTCTCCAGCCTCCAACACACCCCATCCACCTGGACACCTCATGCCGGCCTGTTACCCGCCCTTGAAATCTTCATCTCAAAATGCCACCGTGACATCGACTGCCTCAACCTGGCCACCCACCTCACCATTCCAACCTCCCGCCCTCACAACACACAGCCCTCCACTCCAACCCCAACCTCACCATCAAACCCACAGATAAGGGGGGAGTGCAGTAGTAATGTGGTTCACCGACCTCTACCCCACAGAAGCCAGGTGCCAACTCGCAGACACCTCCTCTTACTGCCCCTTGATCACGACATCACCTCCCCTTGTCAAAACATCATCTCCCAGACTATCCACAATCTCATCACCCCATTGGATCTCCCATCCACAGCCTCCAACCTCATTGTCAGTGTACCCCGCACTGTCCAATTCTACCTCCTACCAAAGATTTACAAACTTGACTGCCCCGGTCAACCCATTGTCTCAGCCTGCCCATGTCCCACTGAACTCGTCTCTTCCTACCTCAATACCGTCCTGTTCCCCTTAGTCCAGGAACTCCCCACCTATGTTCGTGACACTACCCATGCCCTTTACCTCCAAGATTTTCATTTCCCTGGCCCCCAATGCCTCATCTTCACCATGGACATCCAGTCCCTGTATACATTGATCCACCACGATGAAAGTCTCCAAGTCCTCCATTCCTTCTTCTCACAACGTCCCAACCAATACCCTTCCACTGACACCCTCATCAGCCTGGCTGAAGTGGTCCTCACCCTCAACAACTTCTCCTTCCAATCCTCCCACTTCCTCCAAACCAAAGGGGTAGCCATGGACACCCGCATGGGACCCAGCTATGCCTGCCTGTTAGTCAGATATGTGTAACAGCCATCTTCTGCTGTTACACCAGCACCACCCCCCACCTTTTCCTCCGCTACATCAATGACTGTATCGGCGCCAGCTCATGCTCACACGAGGAGGTTGAACAGTTCATCAACTTTACCAACACCTTCCATCCGTTTTGAGAGGAAGGAATGGAGGACTTGGAGACCTTCATCGTGGTGGATCAATGTGTACAGGGACTGGATGTCCATGGTGAAGATGAGGCATTGGGGGCCAGGGAAATGAAAATCTTGGAGGTAAAGGGCATGGGTAGTGTCACGAACATAGGTGGGGAGTTCCTGGACTATCCCAGATACCTCCCTCCCCTTCCTGGACCTCTCCATCACCGTCTCTGGTGACCGACTAACCACAGACATCTACAAGCCCACCAACTCCCACAGCTACCTACACTACATCTCCTCCCCTCCCAGGCTCCTGTAAAAATGCCATCACTTATTCCCAACTCCTCTGCCTCAGTCGCATCTGTTCTTAGGATGACCAATTCCACCTCAGAAAGTCCCAAATGGCCTCCATCTTCCACAATTGCAATTTCCCTTCCCATGTGGTTAACAATGCCCTCCAGCACATCTCCTCCACTTCACATTCCACTGCCCTTGAACCCCACCCCTCCCAACACAACAAGCTCAGAACCCTCCCCCCCCCCCCCCCCCACCCTCTGGTCCTCACCTTCCATCCCACCAATCTCTGCATATTGCATCATCCTCTGCCACTTTCGCCACCTCCAAAAGGACCCCACCACAAAGATATATTTCCCTTCCCAACCCTATCAGCATTCCGAAAAGACCAATACATCCATGACTCCCTTGTCAGGTCCACACCCCCACCAGCCCACACCCCACTCAGGCACCTTTCCCTGCCACGGCAGGAAGTGCAAAACCTGCCCCCATGCCACTCCCCTCAACTCTGTCCAAGGCCCCAAGGGATCCTTCCACATCCATCAGAAATTCACCTGTACTTCTACCAATGTTATCTATTGCATCTGTTGCATTCGGTGTGGTCTCCTCTACATTGGGGAGACAGGATGCCTTCTTGTGGATCGTTTCAGAGAACATCTCTGGGACACCCACACCCACCAACCCTAGTGCTCTGTGGCTGAACACTTCAACTTCCCCACCCACACCATCAAGAACATGCAGGTCCTGGGCCTCCTCCACTGCCAAACTGTTAGCACCCGACACCTCGAGAAAGAACTCCTCATATTCCACCTTGGGACCTGCAACCACACAGGATAAATGTGGATTTCAACAGCTTCCTCATTTCCCTTCCCCCCACATTATACCAATCCCAAGCCTCCAACTCAGTACCACCCTCTGGACCTGTCCATCCCTCCCCCCCTGACCAGTCACCTTCTCCCTCACCTTAATCACCTATTGCTTTCCCAGCCATCTTCCCCCCACAACTCCACTCCCCTCCCATTTATCTCTCAGCCCTGACCCACAAGCCTCATTCCTGATGAAGGGCTTATGCCCGAAACGCCAATTCTTCTGCTCCTCGGATGCTGCCTGACCTGCTGTACTTTTCCAACAACACACTGTCAACTCTGATCTCCAGCATCTGCAGTCCTCACTTTCTCCTAGTAAGATTCCTCATGTCCATTTTGAGGACAAATGAGTTTTCTTTACAAAATATATCTTTGAATTTCATTAGTACACAACCAAAACCCTGAAGCACTGTGCAGTCAATGAAGTGTATCCACTAAAATAAAACAAAGAATTATGAATGCTGGAAGTTTGAAATAAAGAAGGGACATGAGTCTCAAAATGTTAACTCTGCTTTCTGTTCACAGACACTGTCAGACCTGTTCCAAACACTTGTTTCAGTTGTAATGTAAAACATGCAGCAGCCAATTTGCAAACAGCAATATCCCACAAACAAAACAAATGTTTTTGTAATATTGAGTGAGACATAAACATTGTGTTATGGACCAGGCCAGAACTCCTCAAAACATTTCAAGAAGGTAGCCTGGATCCTAACTTTGCTAGTTGTTTTAAGCAGGTGAATGGTGGATATTCCAGGAGTGATGCAGCTAGCCCAACCACTTAGCTTTAAACAAAATAGATTTTATTTGCCAAATTACAAGCTGACTGCTCGCTAAAACCAAACCAAACTAAATAAACGCTGAACCGAGAGAACTGGTCAGTCTACTTTCATTGTACAAGTGTTTTTTTCAAACTTGAAAGCTTTTTTCCTGAGACAGTATCTGTGAGCTATAATCAAATTAGCCCTAAAGCCCTTCAAACCTAGACCTCCCAGTGTCTCTGGGTTTATAACCCCTCTGAAAAGGAAATGCAAAGGACAATACAACAGTGTTAAAGGAGCCACATCATCACACCTTTCCTATTAAAAAAAAATGAACCATCAATATCCAAGGTGGCTTCATTTTAAAACAGACTTTAACCTTAAATTGTTTGTACACTGCAACACCCATATAAACTACATTGCCAATAATCATGCATATATGCACGACTACAGTCAGTTTCAGTCTGTTTTTCTCCTTCCACCGAACACATCCATTTCTCATTAAAGTCTCGACAATACATTGGCAATCACGTTTTCTTGTCCAGCCACATGCACAGTTTTCAAATTGAATGACTGTAACAACAAGCTTCATCTGAACAGTCAGGGACTTTTGTCCTTAAATTTCTTCATAAACTTCAATGGGTTATGAACTGTGTATATGATTCTCTCAGGTACATTACTGATAACATAAACGTTTAAATGTTGTAACGCCAACAACAAACTCAAAGTCTCCTCCTCAACTGTAGAATATTACTGCTGATGACTGTTCAATTTCCTGGAGAAATATCTTCTCATCATCTTCTTGTAAGAGCACAGCACCAACATTCACATCACTTGCATCGATAGCCACCTTGAATGGCTTTGCGTAATTAGATGTGGCTACCACCAGGGCAGTGGTTAACACAGCTTTCAGGCTATTAAATGTCTTCTGACAGTTTGCTGTCCACTGAAACTTCTTGCCTTTCTTTAGCAATTCAGTGAGTGGAGCAGCCACATGCTAAAATTTGGTACAAACGCGATAAAATCCATTCAGTCCCAGCACTCGTAGTACTGCTCTTTTTGTTGATAGTATGAGAACCTCCTAGTTACCTTTTGTTTTTGCATTCCTTGGGGCCATTTGTCTATGTCCAATAGCATGGCCCAGGAAGGTGACTTGGGATTGGCAAATTCACTGTTAGCCAGGTTGATCAAGTCTGCCTGCCGAAGTCATGGAATCATAGAGATGTACATCATGGAAACCCTTCGGGCCAACTTATCCATGCTGACCAGATATCCCAACCCAATCTAGTCCCACCTGCCAGCACCCGGCCCATATCCCTCCAAACCCTTCCTATTCATATACCCATCCAAATGCCTCTTAAATGTTGCAATTGTACCAGCCTCCACCACTCCCTCTGGCAGCTCATTCCATTCACTCTCTGCGTGAAAAGGTTGCCCCTTAGGTCTCTTTTATATCTTTCACCCTTGACCTTAAACCTATGCCCTCTAGTTCTGGACTTCCCCAGCACAGGGAAAAGACTGTGTCTATTTATCCTATCCATTTCCCTCAGGATTTTATAAACCTCTATAAGGTCACCCCTCAGCCTCCGATGCTCCAGGGAAAACAGCCCTAGCCTATTCAACCTCTTCCTATAGCTCAAATCCTCCAACTCTGGCAACATCTTTGTAAATCTTTTTTGAACCCTTTCAAGTTTCACAACATCTTTCCGATAGGAAGGAGACCAGAATTGCACACAATAATCCGCAATATTCCAACAATGGCCTAACCAATGTCCTGTACAGCCGCAACATGACCTCCCAACTCCTGTACTCAATACTCTGGCCAAGAAAGGAAAGCATACCAAACGCCTTCTTCTCTACATATCTATCCTGGGACAGGCTCAGCAAAGACATGCCAGAGAATTCCCAGAGGCCTGGCACTCCCACTACAACGCCATAAACAAACATATAGATTTAGATACCATCTATCAACCCCTCAGAAAACGAACAGGAAATGACATAACCACAAACGCCAGGAACCCCATCTGGGACAAACATATAAATAGAAAGTAGGAGACAACAGTTTCGCTTCACTTGAAGGTCGCCACTAACGATGTTACCTAGCCAGGTAATGAAACGTCTGGATATCAAACCTACAGCTCAGCAAGCAAACCTACACCCTAAACTTCAACCTGAGCTACAAACCTTGCAAACACCTATGGGCGCAACACGCTACAACTTGCCTGAAGATGGGAAAGGAATGCCATCCGAAAGAGTTCCACCCACGAGCAACTGTACTTCCTGCATGAATGTTTGAGAAAACAAGTACTGCCAAAATGTCTTCAGTACAAACCGCCGATAAAAACACCTCAAGCCAGAAATTTAACAGAACAAAACGGCCGCAGAATGCTCCGAGAACTAACCAATGACGCCCACCACAGACTCCGAAAATACAACCAGGAAACTGCACGCCAAAAACCGTTATTCAAACAAACAATAAATCAAGAATGGACAGACGCGGTAGAATGAGCCATAAACACCAAACAACGATAAACACAGATAAAGAAAAATCGGGACCTGAAGAAAAAACTTGACAAACTCACAAACAAAGACAAAACCGATAACACAGGGGCATGGATAAAGAACTTATCAGACCAAACCCTATCAGACACAGAAAAAGCGGTACGAGTAAAAGGACTAAATTTCAATTACCGAGACACTGACAAGAAGGATTTCCTAGCGACATTAGAAACTACATTGAAGGACAACAAACTCACGGAAGAAACACAACAAACGATCAGAGAGTTGCACCTACTCTGAGCCGAAAGAGGGAAGGAAACAAACGCACAAGAAAAGAAAGCCCTAGAAAACCTCAAAAAAAACAAAAACATCGTTATATTACCTGCAGACAAAGGTCGGCTCACAGTCATCCTGAACACAAGGGACTACACAGAGAAAGACAATGCACTACTCGCAGACACCAACACCTACCAACAGATGGCGCTAGACCTGACCCCACAACTAGGAAACAAAATTACATATCTCTTAAGAAAATTACACAATTCCGAATTAAACAAGAAGGAATTCCAAAAAATGAAACCCGACGGGACCAACACCCCACGATTCTATGGACTACCAAAAATCCATAAACCAGGAGCCCCCCTCAGACCTATAGTCTCACTACCCGGAACACCCACTTACAGACTGGCCAAAGAACTACATGCAAGACCGAAATACCCAGTAGAAGAGTCACAGCACTCCATCCACTCCACCCAGGAATTCCTAAAAATCATCAAAAACACCAAAATAGAGGAAGACAAAACAATGATCTCATTCAACATAACAGCACTGTTGCCTGTCCTCGGATGCTGCCTGAATTGCTGTGCTCTTCCAGCACCACTGATCCAGAACCTCCATCAACATTGACCTGGCAAAGGAAACACTTACCACACTTTTAGAAGAGACCATCACACACACCCCAAACACCATCAATCACATTACAAACGAAAACATCATGAAGCTAGTG
>NC_057718.1:15726595-15746009 GCF_004010195.1 Chiloscyllium plagiosum | reverse complement strand
CAGCACCTCGCATTTATCTAAATTAAACTCCATCTGCCACTTCTCCACCCATTGGCCATCTGATCAACATCCCGTTGTAATCGGAGGTAACCTTCTTCGCTGTCCACTACACCTCCAATTTTGGTGTCATCAGCAAACTTACTAACTATACCTGTTATGCTCACATCCAAATCATTTATAAAATGATGAGAAGTAGTGAATCCAGCACCGATCCTTGTGGCACTCCACTGGTCACAGGCCTCCAGTCTGAAAAACAACCCTCCACCACCACCCTCTGTCTTCTACCTTTGAGTCAGTTCTGTATCCAAATGGCTTGTTCTCCCTGTATCCCAGTAGATCTAACTTTGCTAACTAGTCTCCCCTGGGGAACCTTGTCGAATGCCTTACTGAAGTCCATATAGATCACGTCTGTCGCTCTGTATTCATCAATCCTCTTCGTTACTTCTTCAAAAAACTCAATCGAGTCGTTCGAACAATTTTACTAAATATTGTAAATGTTCCTTCCATGTGTGACTAAAAATCATCAGGTCATCAATTTCAACTCTACAGGTTGAACGTTTGCTCACTAAGCTGGTGGGTTTGTTCTCAGATGTTTCATCACCATGCTGGGTAGCACCATCAGTGAGCCTCCAGTGAAGTGTCAGTGTTCTGTTCGCTTGTTAATTATGTGACTTGATTTGTTGTGGTGCGTGATATCATTTCTGATTCTGTTTATGAGAGGTTGGTACATGGGGTCCAAATCTGTATGTTTGTTAGTGGAGTTCTGGTTTACTTGCACCTTTTCTGGCAATAGTCCTTCAGAGGTACACATCTCCTCATCTTTCAAAATCAAAGATTGAAAAGTTCCTATATCTCTCAATATTGTAACTCTTTACCTGCTGCTCTTGGCCTCTGTGATTTAACTCTACTTTCGCAGGTATATAGTGTAGGAAGATCTGGCACTTCTTTCTTTACCAACCTCCGACCAGGTTGTACATTCTGGTACAGCTTTCTAGCCTCCCTTATGCTTCCCGTTATCATTCCAACAAAAGTCACTGACTTATCCTGTTTCCTACATTTGGCTTCCCAGTGCTTTTCCTAACCCACCAACATAGTGATTTCATATGGCCTGCTATATTGCATGAAATCACTGGAACTTTTTAACTTCCCTTTTCCCTGCAAGGGTTTCCTTTTTACCCTGTGGCAAGTTATCCTTATGATCTTCACTGAGCCCTATTGTTCCCTTTCCATGTGAGGATTTCTCTTCCCCAGTTTCTATCCTTCACAGATTGAAATTGATTTTGGAAGCTAAACTTTGATTTATGGACCAACTCTCAATCATCAGCCATTTCAGCTGCTAATCTTGCTGCTTTAACTCTCTGCTCTTCCACGTGAGTTCTCACTACTTCAGGAACTGAATTTTTTAACTGCTCCAAAATAATCATCTCTCTAAGAGCTTCATAGGTTTGCTATATTTTAAATGCCCTTATCCACCTGTTAAAATTACTTGTTTGATCCTTTCAAACTCAGTGCAGGTTTGACCAGGATCCCTCCTAGGTTCCTGAAACCTGTTGTCTGTCAGCTTCTGGCACAGGCTCATATACACTTAAGATGGCTTTCTTCACCTCCTCTGATAGTGATGCAAATCAGTCACGAGCACTATCTATAAGTTTTGTTTGGATCAAAAAAACCCAAATATCACTGGCCACAGCATTTGTTTAGCCCCTTTTCAAATGAGATGTAAAGGCTTCCACCTCCTTCTCATCAAATTTAGGCAGTACTTGAAAATATTTGAACAGTTTCTGACCAAACCTTTGGCTACCATGGATTTGCTCCTCCTCACCTTCAGCCTTCACCTCCACCTTTTTAAACTGACTTCCATGTCTCAGTGTCAATTTCTGAAGATCAAACACTCTCTCTTACTTTGTTTCATCTCTTTTTCTCTTTCTTCTCTCTCTCTCTCTCTTTTTTTGTTCTTCTAAAACAGTTCTGTCTTTTTATTTTTGTTCGACTAGGGCTTTTCATTCTTTTTCTCTTTCATCTGCTTGAATCATAATTTAAGCAGTTTCATTTCTTTTGTGTTTTGCTTATCTTTTTCTTCTGATTCAAGCTGCTTCATTTTCAATTGAACTATGCCATCTCTAAAGATGCTGATGGCTTTTCCAGCAAATTTAAATGACGAGCTATTGCTGTAATTATCTCTCCTTTTCTTTTGGAAGAAGGCAGCTTCAACTCCAGCTCGTCTGCTAATTCCAGCAGCTTGGCCTTAATCACCTTTTCTAAGGTCCTCAAAGTCACTTCTTCTACCTCCAGAAAACTCTTAGTGATTGAAAGGGCCATTGGTATCCCAGGCACTGTTTAAGCCAACCAAAGCCAAAACCCAGAACAAAGACACTTACACCTGCCACTCACAGTCTCTGAGTCCAACAATTGTAATTCCAGTTTGGAACTATCAAACAAATCACGCCTGTACCTCCAATCTGTTATGGACCAGGCCAGACCCCCTCAAAACATTTCAAGGAAGTAGCCCGGACCCTTTGCTAGTTGTTTTAATTAAGTGTAAGTAGATATTCAGGACTAATGCACCTGACCCAACAACTTAGTTTTAAACAAAACAGAATCTATTTGCAAGATTGCTGAATGAAACCCAAACAAAAGCGAACAGAATACAGAATAATGTAACCGAGGTGAAAATCCAACAGATTATCCAAACTTAATGTTGCTGTTCCAAATACTTGCAACAATTCCTATAAACATCTCTTTGCAAAAAAAGAAAAAATCCAACACAGGCTCTTAAAGGAGAGATGTCAGAGAGAGGGAGGATCAGCATGGAACTGCTTCCTTGGGTCCAGCAGCTTCAAAACCTGACTGCCTGCTCAAACCAAACCAAACCAAACCACAGAAAAGCTGAACTGAGAGAACTGGCTTCTCCCCTTTCATTGTACAAGTTTTTTTTTCGAACACAAAAGCCTCTTGACTGAGGCAGTATCGGTTAGCTATAGTCAAATTGGCCCCAATGCTCTTCAAACCTAGACCACCTGAAGTCTCTGGGTTTATGACCCCGCTGAGAAAATAAACGAAGGACAGCACAATCTTATTAAAGGAGCTGCATCATTACAACTGGGACACTTCCCATTCTATGAAATATTTCTGTCAGATCTTTTGCACAAGTTGTGAGGGAAAACAGACCTTGATTTAATATTGGATGCCATCTCTAACAATGCAACTCTATTTCCAACTTGGAGTGGAAAACTGACCGGTAACTCATCAGCTCAGGTTGTAGAGTTTAAACAAGTAACTTATGAACAGGAAGCAGGAATGCTTCAAAGCTATCGCACACTCCGGGTGCTCTGGATTCCCCCCCAAAATCCAAAGATGTGCAGGTCAGGTAAATTGGCCATACTAAATTGCCCATAATGTTCAGGGATATGTAGATTAGGTGTATTAGTCAGGAGTAAACATAGGGTAAAAGGATAGGGGAATGGGTATGGATGGGTTACTCTTCGGAGGGTTGATGTGGACTTGGGCCAAAATGGCCTGTTTCTGAACTGTAGAGATTCTATGATGACTCAGACTAATTTAAACTAAACTGTCTGTCAGAGTTTTATATTCCAGACTGCCACAGAGTGTACGATCTCTGGAACAAACTGAGAGGCTTACGGGTTGAGTCCACTAGGGTTTCTCAGAGCTGTCTTGAATACGTACGTACTTTAATAATTTGGCACTGTAAGCAGGATTCCAATAAGGGATAGGTGTGAGTGAAACTGGAAAAGAGGAACTTCATCTAAAGGTCAGACTTGAGACCAACGGGCCCACAAGGTTAGGTTATAGCTTGGTTGCTCTCTGTCTACATTTTTGTGTGCCGCTTCCCCGATTTCACTCTCACGTACCCTGATGGAACCTTGATTGAGATCGTTTAAATAGACACTGAAAAGGTAAGAGACAACGGTAAGAATTTTGTGAAGGTATACAATAAATAGGATAAATATGGGTGTGACCCTGGAAATGATAAAGGGCAAATGCCACTTAACAGAGATACTGAGTATGTATCCTAATTATGAGAAACAATTAAGAGGGATATCGGGTGCAGCTGCCCAGCAGAATAAAGACTGGCCTCTGGGAGGCACACATGATCTAACTCTACTTCTGAAAGTTGAACAAGAGATATGGAGAAAAGGTTGTGGGAGTAAAAAGAAAGAAGCCATATCAGTATGGAAAAATGTAGTGAAAGAAAAATGGGAAAAATCTATGCAGTCATCATGGAGAAAAAACTGTATTAAAAGTAGCATCAGTCCATTAACTGAGGAAGGATTTGAGTTAGATTGGGCAGAACTAAAACACAAATGTGAGGCACATCATTTAGAAACAGAATTGGAGTTGGCTAGAGAAAAAAATCAGAAAAAAGGAAGGCAGAAAACCACAACCTAATCTGAAATTTCAGGGGTCTCAAAGAAAAGGGAAACCGGTAAATAAA
The DNA here is from genome assembly GCF_004010195.1 of Chiloscyllium plagiosum. Classification (NCBI taxonomy): domain Eukaryota; kingdom Metazoa; phylum Chordata; class Chondrichthyes; order Orectolobiformes; family Hemiscylliidae; genus Chiloscyllium; species Chiloscyllium plagiosum. The sequence goes on along the minus strand of NC_057718.1, from coordinate 15,741,556 downwards.
AATCAGATTGCTGCTGCAGCCACACAGAACCAGACAGACAACAAGAATAACTCCTTACACCCCACCTATCCCAAAGACCCATTATTGGAGGACAAGATTCTCCTGCAAGTGAGGAATTTGAATCAGATTTGGAAGAAGAGATCTTTTATTATGCCCCCCTCCTCCTATTCACAGACCTCTTCTAGTTCCCCAACAGGGACTTCTTCAAATCCCACCCATAGTACGACCAAAGCGAACACACGCAATGAAACGAAAGCACCTGGACCCCCCTTCCTATTCTGTGGACAAATGTGCTAAGGCCAGTAACCTTTTTTCCTCATTTGCCTCTCCTGTCCAGCATAATGAGAATTCGGATGATCGAGGTTACCAAAATCGCATTGCCACCCGCACCTGAAATCAACTAAGATTAAGACATGAAGGGAACCCTGAGTCCTGAAGACATTGATGAATCAAAGTTTAGGGACCTTTATGTTAGTCCTCGCACTCACCCTGATATGAAATGGCAAAGGGGATATTTCCCGAATAGAAGCGTCCCTAACCCACTTGCCCAGAATCAGGGACAAAATCCATTTGTTAATCTTTATCAACCTTGGAAGCCTCCTGAACTTTCCAGCATCATCAATAAGGCTCCTGACTATGGAAAGAATCCCGAAGGGATCATTAATTATATTAATAGGACGAGGACCATTTACAATACAACCGCCCAAGACTTACTTAACCTCATAGAAAGCACTCTTTCCCCTGAAAAATGGATAAAGTTCTTAGAAATTTTACAATGTCATAATTGTGCCCAACTCATGCTTATGCATCCAGGTGAACCTAATAAGTCAGATTGGATTATTACCTGCCTCCATCAAGCAGTGCACTGTGCAATCGATGTGAGTAAGGTCCTTTCATGTAAGCCTTGCTCAAGTGAAGGAGCTGAGGATTTCCTTGTCCACTTTAAGGTCTGTTATGGTGCTTACTCTGGTGATGCTCAGTACCCACAAGGACAATCACCCCAATTTAATGCCTTATGTATGACCATCTTTCCTGACCAGGTACAGAAAGCTATTAAAACCCATAACATGCACTGGCAAGATGCTGATGTTGAACAATTCAGCCGAAAACTGTTACTTCTGGGAACCCCAACAGTATGGCCTCAACAGTTAAGGTCAAGACCGAATTTGCCCAATCTCAGGGGCTAGACCTAAAACCAGAACTCCAAAGAGACCTTACCGTCCGCAAGGCCAGCCAGGCTATCGAATGGAATCCTCATACTGTCATCCAGTATGGCAAGATAATAGGTTTGGTAAGTAAAAACAAGGACTGCAGGTACTGGAAACCAGATTCTAGATTAGAGTGGTGCTGGAAAAGCACAGCAGTTCAGGCAGCATCCAAGGAACAGGAAAATCGATGTTTCAGGCAAAAGCCCTTCATCAGGAATAGAGGGTTTGGTACCAAATATCAACAACATCCCTATGGACCTTGGGATTCTCCTATGTACCCTCCCCAACAGTCCATGATGCCCTTACTCCCTATACATCTTCTTACTCTTCCTCTGTGCCTCTCCCACCCCCTGGAGCCCCCAAATGACCAGACATTTGCTTCAACTGTAATCAACCAGGACATTGGTCCAAGAACTGTCCTTTCCCAAGGCAGCCCCCCGTTGATCACTGGAATGGAAGAAGCCAGCAACCTTCTGATCCCCCTCCCCAGGGACCCCAGCAGGTTGCCCCTTTTAATGCAAAGAACCTTTTCTGAACATGACTCCCTGACGTAGGTCATCATCCTTCCTTGTATCTTCCCATGGTTACCACTAACCCTGAGGATGAACCTATGCTAACCCTTAACATTAATGGTCATGATATTGAATTCATGGGCTACACAGGAGCCACTGTTTTATTGCTTCCTGCTAATCTAGTAAATGCCTTTGACTTTCAACTCTCAAATAATGTTGAAGCCCTACAATGTTTTGATGGTTCCTCTAATTGTTACACATACACTGTCCCTCTGAGTGGTGGGGAAAAATTGTATCTCACTCCCTTTTTGCTTTGTTACTGATAAATTACGTATCCTTACACTCACCAGAGATCTCCTCTGTCCTCTACATATTACTATTGAATGTCATGATGAAGGTATCCTAATTCAGGATCCACCTCATTTTGTTCAATGCATCAACACCGAACCAAAGCCCTCTCAATGGTGGTCTCTTGATTTGGATCCTCTGTCTTTCAATCATACTTTACATAATGTCCCTCACCCCCATGTTACTTTAGCTTCTGACCCCTCTAAGACTGACCACAGCCTTGAATAATACTTTGATCCCTTGCTGGGCACCACTCAACACGCTTGGTTGATTGGTGAGATCACTTCATTGGATGGTGGTGTCCTCCTCATGTCAGTTCCTCCTTATGTTTGGGAAACTGGCCCTCTCATTTTCTGTCATGTCACCACTTGCGTGAATGCAGAACACCAAGCCGAAGAACTAGGCTTTGTCACTAAGATTTTTTTTGATCAAGCTGATCAAACCTCCCATAATATTCAAATGCTCGCTCAAAGTTCAATCTTACCTCATGCTCAGCCTTATTCAATTCATGGCAACCTTCATTATCATGATGCCCAACCCTGCCCTCAGGACATAGTATACCCTGAAGCCTGGGCGGCCACTAAAACGGAAGTACGCCTTGCAAGCATCCCACCCATCTCTATTCCTGTTAAACCTAATCCTGCTCTCCCCTCTATACCCAATACCCCCTGAAGCTGAAGCTGCCATTCAACCTGACTCTTTCATACAGCAAGGCATCCTGGTCTCATGCCATTCTCCCATCAATGCAACCATTTTTCCGATTCCTAAACTTGGACGTCCTGAATGACGACTTGTTTAAGATCTTCGTGAAGTAAATAAAATCGTTGAGCCCCTTCACCCTCTCGATGCTAATCCTGCTACTATTCTCATCCAAGTCCCAGCTAATGCCAAGATTTTTACTATTGTTGACCTCCAACATACATTTTTTTGCATTCCGTTGCATCCAGATAGCCAGTATATTTTTGCCTTCACTTTTAAGGGCCATCAAATGCGTGTACCCGCCTACCTCAAGAGTTTGTTCACTCACCTACATTTTTTTTTCTCAGAGACCCTTCACACCCAACCTGAATCACTTACATTTCCTGGAACCTCTACTCTAGTTCAACATGTCGATGACCTCCTTCTCGCTAGCCCTGATATATCTTCCAATCACATTGACTCCACTAACTTAGTGAACCATCTACATCAATGTGGTTATGTTGTACCCCCCAGTAAGGTTAAGACGAATCAGAAAGAAGTCACATTCCTAGGTACTCTTATCTCTGAATCTGAGTGATGCTTGACACCTAAATGTATTGATCCTATTCTTTGTATTGCGCCTCCAACCACTCCCAAACAGATGAGGTTGTTTCTAGGTCTCATCAATTATTGCCGATAATGCATCCCAATTGTACCCTTCTAATTCAAATATTTCTCCTGAGGCCCCTCAACAGTATGGTCACTCCTGAACAACTACAAGCCTTTACAAAACTTAAAACTATCCTGTCTTCAGCTCCTGCATTAGGTCGATCTTTGTATGACTTCCACCTCTATGTTGCTGTTAAAGTACAGATATGAGACGGCCCAGGGAATCCCGAGTGGACTCAACCTGTAAGCCTCTTGGTTCGTCCCGGAGCTGATACTTTTGGTAGTCTGAAATTAAAAAACCTCTTACAGACAGTTAAGTTTAATTTTAGTTATTCCCTTTATTTACTAATAGCATCACTGTTGCAACATAACACTGATACCCATAAGCTAAACTAACTGGGTTCTAATAACCCAGGAGAGTAGGATATCAGCTCTTCAGCTCTGTTGTACTATCACAAACTGGCTTCCTTTATAAAAAAGTTTACAAAAGCTGTACTATATGTTCTTAAATAGACAGATAACAGTGAAGATTCTGGATTAGTGGTGCTGGAAGAGCATAGCAGTTCAGGCAGCATCCGAAGAGCAGTAAAATCAACGTTTCGAGCAAAAGCCCTTCATCAGGAATAAAGGCAGAGAGCCTGAAGCGTGGAGAGATAAGCTAGAGGAGGGTGGGGGTGGTGAGAAAGTAGCATAGAGTACAATAGGTGAGTGGGGAGGGGATGAAGGTGATAGGTCAAGGAGGAGAGGGTGGAGTGGATAGGTGGATGCCTCTGTCTTCACCTAAGGGCCCTCAACAGTATGGTATCACTCCTGAACAACTACAAGCCTTTACAGAACTTAAAACTATCCTCTCTTTAGCTCCTGCATTAGGCCAACTTTTGTGTGACCGCCACTTCTGCCTCTATGTTGCCATCCTTGAAAACTGTGCGACAGCTGTTCCCACCCAGAAACATGGCTCCTCATGGCACCCTGTTGCCTATTATTCCACTAAATGTCACCCTGTTGCTCAAGGTTATGCCTTTGTGCACTCAGATTCTCCAAGCTTTCCGTATCACGGTATTATCAGCCTTTAGTATAACTTTACATCAAACTGTGGAAGTCTGTACCTCCCATTCTGCGGTGTCTTTGCTTACTTGTAAACATACTCAACACCTCACTCATCTTAGTCGCTATGAGATCTCATTGCTTCAGAATATGTTTCTCACTTTTAAATACTGTTCTAATGTTAACCCCACCTCATTCTTGCAGGAGGAACCTCTTGAATTGCCCGATCCTCCCCATGATTGTGTTGTTATAAATTACCTTGTTACTAAACCACGTCCTGAACTTATGGATCAGGCTCTTGTTAACCCAGATTTTACGCTTTTTGTTGATGGCTCTTCTATCGCTCCAGAGGGCAAACGCATGTCAGGATATGGGGTTGTCACTTTGTCTCAAGAGCAAAACTTATTCCATCAATCCACCCTGTTCTGCCCAACAAGCCAAACTTCTTGCTCTTAACCGTAACTGTATACTTGCTGAAGGGAAGTCAGCTAATAGCTACACTGACTCTTGCTACGCCTTTGGATGTGCCCATGACTTTGGTCAACTCTGGCAGCAGCGTGGCTTTCTTACCTCATCAGGAACCCTTATCCTCAATGCTGCCTATGTTGCTAACCTCCTCCATGCTATTCAACTTCTCTCTCAGTTGGCAATTATCAAATGTTCCACTCACTCCTCCGATGCTTCTGATGTCACTAAAGGCAACTATGCTGCTGACGCAGCTGCTCAGAAGGCAGCTTTTGAACAATGAGATCTGGTTACTCAAATGACAAACAGGAAACCAAAGGAAGATCCTCCTTTTTTCCTCTTCTGATACACTGACCATGCCTGACCTAGCACAAAAATGGACTCATCAGTAGAATGCCTCTCATGAGTAGAGCAAAGAAGAATGAACCATGATTGTTATGTCAATAGTTACAATAAGCTTTGGGTTACGCCAGGAGAACAGACATGTTTGCCCGACTCGCTTTTGCCTATTCTAGTTGATTATGTTCATTAAGATATGCATGTAGATAAGGAGACAATGGTGACAGAATTCTCCAAACTTGGTGGATTTCCCACCTGCAAGAAAAAGTAAAACAAGCAGCTGCAAATTGCCTAATTTGTCAAAGGCATAGTCCGGGAAAGGAGCAAAGTGTCCACCAAGGGAAACTTCCTTGCCAAGTGCAACGTTTGATACTATCCAATTGGATTTTATAAAATTACCTAGATGCCATTGTTTATAAGTGATAATTCGTGTCTTTAGTAAATGGATTAAAGCTTATCCCTGGACTGACAACACAGCAACAACTACATGTAAAATTCTAAGGGAAATCATACCCAGATTTGGAATACCAGTAACGGTCTCTTCCAATAATGGCCCCCACTTCTACATGGAGCTAAATAAGGCACTATGTAAGAGTTTGAATATGAATCAGATTCCATGGTGCCAACCATCCCCAATCAGCAGGAATTGTGGAAAGAGCCAATGGTACTTTAAAAGGCCAGCTAAGCAAGTTGGTAGAGGAAATGGGCCTTAATTGGCTGCAAGTACTCCCAATTGCCATGTTTTAATATGAGAACTATGACCCAGAAAAAGGTGGGATTCTTGGCAGCTGAACTAGTATATGGAAAGCCCCTAAGGACTCCCTGGTCTGCACCATTGATGGTCCAACACCTTGCTGATGTGCATGTCATGGCAGAAGAAACGCACAGGTACTTGATTAAGCTAACCAAAGCATTGCAGTCTCATCATCAACAGATCAAAGAAGCCTATCGGGTACCAGGGAAGGAAGAAGAAAGAGTTCCACTGTTTAAAGACATTAACCCAGGTGACTACGTACTATTGAAAGACTTTAATTGAGAAAAATTTGGCCCTCACTGGAAAGGTCCTTATCAAGTTCTTCTGACAACTGAAGCTACAGTAAAAGTAGAAGGACGTTCAACATGGGTCTACAAAGGACATTGCAAGCTTGTATCACCCTCACAATCCTAGTATTAGGACGAGCGCAATCATCGATGAAAATCTAACCCAAGTGCATGCGCCCAGATGTAATCTGCCCCTCTGTAATATCTCTGACTGGCTATACCTTTAATGTGACTGTATTAATGGAATTTGTGTCAATGCTAATTAATCAAATGGAGAAGTGACAAAGGTGGTATGTACATTTGTTGGTATGAACAATGTTACAGGAATTAATTTTATCAAACAAAATGATACTTTGGAGGATGCCACATGCTGAAACAATGAGACCATTAGATGCCCATCAATGACTCTTGCCCTACACTGGTGACCATATCATCACCTACCACTATCACTGTCACTGATGTCATTATTACAACTCATGACAAGATAATCCCAATGATCACGAAACAGCAGAAATTAACAGCACTCACGCTGCTAAACACTACCCATTTTGCTACCCCTGTTGTGATTCTGAACACTACCCTTGACATTGCGGGAACACTAACATGTCCCACTTGTCACCCCGATGCCACTTGCAGAATCAAAACCAACAATTTAGGTGTAGAATGCCAATGTAATCACGGCTACACTGGCAATGGCATTGATACTTTGGGATACTCCAATGACAATGAATGTATTATCTTCCCTACTGCTCCCCCTGAAGATAGGATTTGTCAGCTCTATGCAACTTGTACAATACTGTTGGAAGCTATGAATGCAGCTGCCCAGCTGAAACTCATTTAAGCTATACACATTGCACATCTGAACATCACTTTCGACATCATTATAGTTACCCTCACAACACATCTATGCCAATTGTCATGAGATGTCATCCACTCCATCAGCTGAAAACTGTCACTTTGAAATGTTTGTTCCCCTCCCAAAATGAACCATTCAAATTGCAGTATTGAACTCATAGTACTGAAATCACAGAAGCCTAAGGCATCTATTGTTCTGAGACTGTCAACGTATACCTTCTCGATGGAACCTTTTCCTATATGGAGAAAGTGAGGTCTGCAGATGCTGGAGATCAGAGCTGAAAATGTGTTGCTGGAAAAGCGCAGCAGGTCAGGCAGCATCCAGGGAACAGGAGAATCGACGTTTCGGGCATAAGCCCTTCTCAGGAAAGGGCTTATGCCCGAAACGTCGATTCTCCTGTTCCCTGGATGCTGCCTGACCTGCTGCGCTTTTCCAGCAACACATTTTCAGCCCTTTTCCTATATGACCAACTGCTACTGGCAGAAATACCTCTATACAGTTTCTGCAATCAGTAGCTACTGTAGTTAACAAGACAAGCTGGAAAGGTGGAGAAAGATCAAAAATACTGTGCACGTTAATCCCCCTTCTATTGCCAATGGTTTCTTTATTCAAGCTAAACACCCCGATCCATGTGTTGACTACTCACTCTTCCATCATTGACATACAATGTATGAATAAGACTCACCCACTATGCAACCCCTCACCTGCAATGACAAAACCCATTCAGTAGAAGAAGCACGTCGCTGTGTGAAATGCACTAACGAACCTAAGGTATTCAATGTTAACATTGTTCCACTGTTAGAACGATACATTGAAAGAACTTCTGGTACCCACTGCATGGGGCAAGTGAAGCAAGTACTGTGCAGAATTGTTATAAAAGACACTGATTGTACTCCTACTCTCCATCCGCTAATACATTTGGATAACCAAACTTTTGATAATACCCACTGTTTACAAGATTCAGCCCTCGCTCTGAGTGGACTCGTTATTCACTCACAGAAATGCTCCCTCGGACCTCCGTTTAGCCTTCATTGGCTATGCGAAAACAAGGCCCACCCATATTTACCCAATGACTGATGTGGATGCTGTGCTTTAGTGCACACTCTACCCCTTTTTACCCTCCACCATAAAATACCTAAGGTAGATGATAAATGGAAAGCCCACCAGCATGTGAATCGCTATGGGACACAAATTAGAGAAAAAACAAAACGAGACATGCATGACTCCTTCCATCAATAAACCTGGTGGTCTAGGCTGATGGAAGGCCTTATTCCTGGCTGGAGTGTTGAGATGGCCCTAGATCAGACAAGTGACCTTGCATATGACATCAAAAAACTTGCCAAATCAACTGCCCATGCTTTGAAGCTAGTGAACAAAGAGTTACAGGAGACCTGATGATGATGTTTCAGAATTGGCTAGTGCTAGTCTTCCTCTTTCCATCATTGGTTCACAATGTTGCACTTACACAGACGATTTCTCCAAAGGCATTGTATATGACAGAGATGTCATCAACAAAACGGATTAAGACGCAGGGAAGATACCTGCCCCACCATTGTCCAACTCATGTGGATTCAGTCCTACCTGCTGCCTGTGGTCACTGTGCGGATGGTTCATGTGGGATGCACTGATGATCCTTGGTCTCATCCTAGGTATATACATTGTTGTCTGTTTATATATGAAATGGACCGTGCATTGTTTTACACCTAAGCCAAAGAAGAATCTTGTTAATTGACCTTTGTTCACTCCTGTACCTCCATTTCTGAACTTTTATGTCGAAATCAGATATCTTTCCGACTCTACTCCTCCAAACGATGACTGGCCAGAAGGAGGCGCTCGACTTGTTGAAACTACAAATGGAATAATTGTACTTGTATATGCTGTATTGGTATCATGAAATGATAAAAGGAGGGATTGAGAAAGCCAGTAGACTTACACATTTGCTACAGGATATGTGGGAAAGTGATTGACCATGGGGTTGGACATTTGTTCAGATGAATTAAGGACATCTGTTTTTAGTGTCAATGGATTGGTGTAAATAAGGTGATAAGACTTGTTCACTTGTGTGGCAGTACTTCTTTCTCACCCCAAAGGCTGGAAGCTGCGCATATTTCACAGTTGGATGTTGGATAACTGAATTTCTGGTTTATATTGAAGACTCTTAACAAAACGTACACTCAATAAGTAAAGAACTTGTAATTTAATACACTGAGTGGAATATGCACGTGATAGAACAATTCTAATACATTTTCATGTACAGTATACCACAGTGAGCGGATTTGAATTTATGAAGCTCAGCTCCCTAATCTTGACTGTTCTGGAATGTGAATGTCTCAATACCCTTACAAGCTACAAAAACACAAAGGCTGAAACTGACATAGTAAGAAAGTTGGAAAATGTTCATATGTGAGAGAGAGAGAGAGAAAACATTCTACTGTAAATTACATTCACTGACCTAAGGGTTCAAGGGACACAGAGAGAGAGGGAGGGGTAGGATAGAAGCTAGTGGAAAGGTTAACTCTTTGTGGTCTGATTTGAATACACTTGCTTATCATGGATTGCATGTTTGTGTGTTGTTCCCTGGAGCTCAAGATCCGGGAATGTTTTGAATTTAATTTGCATTTTGGGAATCTAAGATGATTTTAAAAAAAGCCATTTTGTAGGACAATGATACTGGACATGTTAGCTGAGTGAAGTTAACACATGACCTTTTCCACATAGTTTAGACTAGTCTCTCATTATGATGTACTGTTAAAAGGGAAGCTTATCCAGCAAAAGGCAATTGGTCATTTGGCCTGGCTTGATCACGGTTTCCCATTTTGATGTGCATGTAGCTTACTTAGTCAAGCATACTCGGACTTGGCAATTAGATTCTCTTCCTCTACCAACTTTTACCATTTTATTGTTGCTTATCTGATTAAGGACATGTGGTGTTTTTGTAATTTTAAGACCAACTTCTGTATAAAGACAGCTTGTTTGCAGCAAAAAGGGGAGTAGCCTGAGAAAACTCTTAGGGGTAAGAGCTGACACCTCTACTCTGCTAAAGGTTTTAGAACCTTAGCTCAAGCCTGGCTTGTAGGTATCTATGTTATTGTCGCATATTGATGCAATTGGTAAATAAAGGTAATAATTTAAACTAAACTGTCTGTAAGAGTTTTAAATTCCAGACTCCTACAGAATACGATCTCCATGATGAACCAAGATGGTACGTCGAGTCCATTAGGGATTCCCTGAGCCATCTCGAATAGGTACCTTAACAAACTTACTTGAGGAATTTTGCTTTTAAGCTTACACTTAGATTGAGTCTAGAATGAGATCTGGAACCAAACAATCCTGCTGGAACTCAAATTGAACTAAGCAGGTGGTTGTTAAGAAATATTTGATAGGATTACTGAGAAGCTTCGAAGCTGTGAAGCTCAGTTCCTCCTGTAGAAATTAGCAGTTTATTTGTTTTGGCCGTCCAATAAATAGAATGTACGTTTTTTTAACATTGGCCTCAGAAAGTTTGTATGCTGATCACATATTTGGTTTTAATGATTTACGAAGTAGTGCCAAAAACAAAATCAATGCTTTTTTTCTACAGAACCTTTAAACATTAATGCAGCTGCAAGCCACAAAAATGTTGACTTAAAAACTATGGCCTTTACTGATACTTAATCTGCCCAATTTCTAGATAAGTAGAAACTCATAATATCATATTTTTGATGTTCAAGAAGAAAAAGGTGAGTGACTGATATTGGAACAAGAATAGGCCATTCAGCTACTCCAGCCCGTTCCCACTAGATGGTTTATTTTATGTACTCATGTGATGTAGGTATTTCAAGACCAACTTTTATTGTACATCCTTAACTGTCTCGAGAAAATGATGAGCTACCTTGAACCACTGCAGTTCATATGGTTTCAAAGCACCAACCGTACTGTTCGGCCGGGTGCTTCCAATCCAATTACAGTGAAGGAGCAGTGATATATTTCCAAGTCAAGAAAACATATGACATGGTGGGGAATCTTACAGTTGTTTTTGGGTCCTATGTACCAACTGCCCTTGCTCTTCTTGTCAGTGGGGGTCATATCTTTGCAAGATGCTGTCAGAGAAGCCTCAGTGAGTTGCTGTAGTCTTGCAGATATCAACAGTGCAGTGGCAGTGAATGAGTGAGTGTTAGTTCTGGTGAATGGGGTGCCAAAGCAATAGTCTGCTTTTTTCTCAGTTGACCTTCCAGATCGTTGTTTTCCTCACCTAGGAAAACAGATTGTGTCTTAACTGTATTTTAACTTCATTTATTTGTTCCATTGCCAAAGAAAAATTAACTTATGGTTGAAATTTATAGACAACATATCAAATTGTGTACATGTAGCCAGAATGCAGCAAGAAAAACAAACTTGCAGAATTGGCAAATAAATGAAATTCGATATAGCCAAGTGTGAAGTGGCTAATTTTCAAAGGAGGAATGAAAACGCTACTGCTTTTTTTTTTTAGAAAGGCCAGTATTTATTTCCTATTCCAAATTGTCTTTGAGAAGGTGATGTTGAGATACCCCCTCAAACCATGTTAAAAATCCCACACCACCAGTTATAGTCCAACAGGATTGTTTGGAAGTACAAGCTTTCGGAGCACTGCTCCTTCATCAGGTAGCTAGTTGAGTAGTAGTAGGATCATAGGACACAGAACTATAGCAAAACAGGATCTCACCCACTTTCGCTCGTTACTGCATTTCATAATCAAATTATTAATTCATATTAGAAACAAAAGAATAGACTATTGTTTATAAAGATTAAACAGAATATGTTTGTTGCAAAACCATCAAATCAGCAGTGACATAAATCTTGCTTAAAATCCTTTTCTGTTGTTTGCCATTTATGACCCCATTGGTAGTTGGAGTATGTGATAGATTTGTCAAAGAGCCCGCAGAGGCGCAATGGACCTAATAGCCTCACCTTCCAAGAAGACGTTCAGAAGATCAACAGGTGCTACAGTTTTAAATCACCTGGACCAGATGGACTACACCCCAGAGTTCTCATGGAGATAGCTGAAGAAAAAGTGGAGGCATTGGTAGTGATCTTTCAGGAATCATTAGAATCAAGGAGGGTCCCAGAGGACTGGAGAATCACTAATGTGACACCCTTTTTTAAAAAGGAAGTAAGGCAAAAGATGGAAAATGACAGACCAATTAGCCCAACCTTGGCTATGGGTAAGATCCTGGAATCTATTGCAAATGATGAGATTTCTGAATAATTAGAAGATAAGGTAAAATAGGGCAAAGTAAGCATGGTTGCATTAAGGGGAGGTCATGCCTAACAAATCTGCTGGAATTCTTTGAGGAAGTAACGAACAGGATGGACCAAAAAGAGCTAATGATGTTAACTACCTGGATTTCAAGAAGACCTTTGACAAGATGCCGCACAGGAGGCTACTGAGTAAGATAAGGGCCCATGGTGTTAAAGGCAAGATGTTAGCATGAATAGAAGCTTGGCTGTCTGGCAGAAATCAGAGGGTGGGGATAAAAGGGTCCTTCTCAGGATGGCAGCCAGTGACAAGTGGTGTTCCGCAAGGCTCAGTGTTGGGATCACAACTTTTCACTTAATACATTAATGACCTCAATGAACTAACTGAGGGCATTCTACCTAAGTTTGCAGATAATACAAAGATAGGTAGAGGAATAGGCAGGGAGGCTGCAGGAGGATTTGGACAGGTTAGGAGAGTGTGCAAAGAAGTGACAGATGAAGTACAATGTGGGAAAGTGTGAGGTCATGCACTTTGGTGGGAAGAACAGAGGCATAGTCTATATTTCAAATGGGAAGAAGATTCAGAAGTCTGAAATGTAAAGAGACTTGGGAGTTCTAGTCCAGGATTCTCTCAAGGTAAACTTGCAGGTTGAGTCAGCAATTAGGAAGGTGAATGCAATAATGGCATTTATTTTAAGAGGACTTGAATATAAAAGCAGGGATGTATTTCTGAGGCTCTATAATGCACTGGTCAGACCACAGATGAAGTATTGTGTGCAATTTTGGACCCCATATCTCCAGAAGGATGGACTGGCCCTGGAGCATGTTCAGAGGAGGTTCATGAGAATGTGTCCCAGGAATGAAAATGCCACTGCTTGAGGACTCTGGGTCTGTACTCAATGGTGTTTAGGAGGATGGGGGGAGGATCTAATTGAAACTTACAGAATACTGAATGGCCTGGACAGAGTAGATTAAATTAGATTCCCTACAATATAGAAACAGGCCCTTCAGCCCAACAAGTCCACACCAACCCTCTGAAGAGTAACTGACCCAGACCCATTCCTCTACCCTATGTTTACGCCTGACTAATGCACCTAACACTCTGGGTAATTTAGCATGGCCAATTCACCTGGCCTGCACATCTTTGGATTGTGGGAGGAAACCGAAGCACCCAAAGGAAACCGACACAGACAATTGCCAGAGGCAAGAATCGAACCTGACACTGTGAAGCAGTACTGCTAACCACTGAGCCACCATGCTGTTCACATGTTGATACTGGGAAGATGTGTTCATTGGTAGGGAAGACTAGGACCCAAGAGTGTAGTCTTACATAAAGGGAAGACCCTTTAGAACAGAGATAAGGGGAAACTTATTCAGCCAGAGTCGTGAACCTATGGAAATCATTGCCACAGAAGGCTGTGGAGTCCAGGTCAATAATTATATTGAAGACTGGGATGGACAGGTTCTTGATTGTAAAGGGGATCAAGGATTACAGGGAAAACACGGGATAATGGGGTTGAGAAATGCATCAGCCATGATTGAATAGCTCCTATGTCTTGTAGTCTCATTTACAGTGCAAGTCATTACCTGTTAGTATAAACAAGTCTCGGCAAGAGTTACAGTCGCACCCTGCGGAAGCGACGTCTGAAAGTGTACAAAGTTAAAAATCACATAACACCAGGTTAGAGTCCAACAGATTTAATTGGAAGCACTAGCTTTCGGAGCGACGCTCCTTCATCAGGTGATAGTGGAGGGCACAAACCTCAAAAAATGCCTCAAAAAAATTTTTTGCTATATATTCTGTGCCTTAGAATGGTGCCCTCCACTATCATCTGATGAAGGAGCGTCGCTCCGAAAGTTAGTGTGCTTCCAATTAAACCTGTTGGACTATAACCTGATGTTGTGTGATTTTTAACTTTGTACACCCCAGTCCAACACCGGCATCTCCAAATCTGAAAGTGTAGACCACTAAAAACGTGAGATTTGGTTATATTCAATATCCCCACGATGTCGATTTGAGCAAACTTTCCCCTAATGGCCGAAAAAGCGCACTTAAAAACGTGATAAAACGTCTTTTGCTCCATTCGTAATTTACAAAGGAAATTGAATGGGCGGAGTTTTGGTCTTAACGCAAAAATGTATTTGTTTAAAAGCTGACAAATTATTCTGGTATCGAACTAGTCAGGAGAAAAGGGGGCTGTCTTTCGGAAAGTGATTGCAATTTGTTTCTTGGACCTGCCCAAAGGTTAATAGCGATTCGATGCTTGGAAAGTGGAATTGACATTTCAGTGATATTACTGTTCGAACGATATGGAGTCACACTGCAATGGAACCGTCATGGTTTTCCTGTCCAGCGCGTTAATCCTTCTCGGAATCCTCGTTTGGAAGCAACATCAAAAGAGGGCTGCTTCTTACGGAAGATACAGCTTGAAATCGTCTACGACCAAAATCCTAATCCCGGCTAATGTGGGTTGGTTCGTTCAGGAATTGCCTTCGTTTGCTGTACCGGTTCTGTTAATTTATCAGTCGGGCGACCTAGATAACTTGGGGAGTAAACTGCTGCTGTGCTTGTTCTGTGGGCACT
>NC_057718.1:15701306-15726095 GCF_004010195.1 Chiloscyllium plagiosum | reverse complement strand
ATTAGATTAATTACGGTGTGGAAACAGGCCCTTCGGCCCAACAAGTCCACACCGACCCGCTGAAGCGTAACCCACTCAGACCCATTACCCCTACACCTAACACTACGGGCAATTTAGCATGGCCAATTTGCCTAACCTGCACATTTATTGGATTGTGGGAGGAAACCGGAGCACCCGGAGGAAACCCACGCAGACACGGGGAGAATGTGCAAACTCCACACAGAGTCGCCTGAGGCGGGAATTGAACCCGGGTCTCAGGCGCTGTGAAGCAGCAGTGCTAACCACTGTGCCACCGTGCCGCCCACCACTGTGCCACCGTGCCACCCAAGTTATCCCTAGTTATCCCTAATGTTCTGAGCAGTATTTATCTGTCCAATGTACACAATTTTATGGTGCTTTTCTGTAAATTAGTTCTGTTTCAGAATTGATCCATGATTGAAAAGTACTCTTGGGGTGTCCTGAAATGCGAGCCATAGAGCTGTACAGCATGGAAACAGACCCTTTGGTCCAACTTGTCCATTCCGACCAAATATCCTAAATAAATCTAGTCTCATCTGCCAGCATTTCACCTTTATCCCTCTAAACCCTTCCTATTCATATACTTATTCCAATGCTTTTTAAATGTCGTAATTGTAGCCGCCTCCATCAGTGCCTCTGGCAGCTCATTTCATACATGCACCATCCTCTGTGTGAAAAGGTTGCTCTTAGGTCCCTTTCCCCTCTCACATTAAACCTATGCTCTCTAATTTTGGACTCTCCTACCTTGGGGAAAAAGCCTAGTCAATTCACTCTATCTGCGCAAATGTGTCTCCTTCTTTTCAAATCCAAATAGTTCATTAATATAAGTACTGCAAAGGGTCAAGAGTATAATTAATACTTTCAATCTCCTATATTTTAGGGTATTTATTTATGGATGTTTCACCAGAGGACAAGTTGTTGAAATCTTCTTTGTTTTGAAATGTTTTGTATTTTGTGCTTTGAATGGGTATCTTCAAGGACACAACTTGATCTACTGTACCAAGTATAATAGCTGGACCACTGACTTCAGATTTTTGTTTGGTAAGTTGATATGATATTAAATCAGACAAAGCTTTTTTAAAACAAACTTTCTGTAATTTTATTTCCTACCATTCCTAACATTTTTGCTTACTGTACTCCTACACACTTTCCACGTATTTATCTTTTGCAATTGTTTTCATTTATTTAAAGCAAAGTATTAGACTGTGGAAATCTGAGATCAATACAGGAAATCATGGAAATACTTAGCAGATCTGGCAACATTTGCGAAGAGGAGAAATACAAGGTTTAATGGGCTGGACTTTTCTGCCAATGCCATGAATGCGGAATTTAGACTTTTTTAAAACTGGAAAACAACTTTTGTCTGCCTTCCAAGTTACCACATTATGTGTAACCTTGCTGTAGATTGGGAAAGGTTTGGGTGCAAAATACACATGCATATCTTTGAATGTCAGGCTGTCCTCATAGGAAAGTTGTTTTTTTCTCCAGCATGATATTTTCATTTGGTGGTGTGGAGCTTTATGAACAATATTTTTCTTTTTATTTGAAAAAATCTTCTTGGAGAGTTTCTGATCATTGGGGAAGTGTGGAGAAGTTGGCAATGTTGTAATAGTTGTCAAGAGTGTGGTCAGGCAGCATCTGAGGAGCAGGAGAATTGATGTTTCGGGCATAAGCCCTTCATCAGGGCTTATCAGGGCTTATGCCTGAAACATCAATTCTCCTGCTCCTCGGATACTGCCTGACCTGCTGTACTTTTCCAGCACCACACTCTCGATTGTGATCTTCAGCATCTGCAGTCCTCACTTTCTACCACTCAATGTTCTAATAGTTGTATTGTAGAGTAGCTGTGTTGTAAGGCAGTGAGTCATCAAGTACCTCTGTCCTGCAGACTATTTATTATAATGCTTATTTTTGTTCTCATACGCTAGAACTTTGGGAAACTAATTACTGCTACATTAGCTATTGAATAAAATCTCATGTTAGACAGTAAATAGGAGGAAAGTGTAGTTTTTGACATCCCCCAATTTCCAATAATATTGACCATTTAGCAAGTTTTGAGAAGATTTGTAGCTCAGGTTGAGATTATGGATGTAGGTTTGCTTGCTGAGCTGGAAGGTCAATTTTCAGACGTTTCGTCACTATACTAGGTAACATCTTCAGTGAGCCTCTGGACAAAGCACTGCTGGTGTTTCCTGCTTTCTATTTATAGGTTTTGGTTTCCTTGGGTTGGTGATGTCATTTCCTGTGGGGATGTCATTTCCTATGGTGATGTCATTTCGTTCCTTTTCTCAGAAGGTGGTAAATGGGGTCCAAGTCAATGTGCTTGTTGATAGAGTTCCGGTTGGAACCACAGGAAATGACATCACCAACCCAAGGAAACCTAAACATATAAATAGAAAGCAGGAAACACCAGCAGTGCTTCGTCTAGAGGCTCACTGAAGATGTTATCTCGTATGGTGATGAAATATCTGAAAATGAACCTTCCAGCTCAGCAACCAACCTACATTCAGAATATTGACCATAAAATTGAGCAATCTTGTGCAAGCATTGACATGCACTTCTATTGAAGTGCTATAACGAACCGGAAATTAAATAAGCTTACTTCAGAGAAGGGGACAATTAGGAGATGTTTAAAAGAATCAAAGAATCTGCTCCCTTCTATTGATTGATAGGCATTCTTCTGTGAACCTGAAAATACATCATTTGTACTTCAGATTTAGGCATTGGAGTTAGATATTTTGATAGCTATGGCCATTACTCTTTGGCTTTTCACATTTTGAACTAAGCCAATCTAAGGTCAGCCAGGCTTGCAGTATGATTCATTTGCACATGATATAAGCTACATGTATTCAAGTGCAGAAATTTGTTCTTTGTAGGTAAAAACAATATGCCCATAAATTGTACCTTTTTTCAAAGATGAAAGAATTCTGGAAACAGCAATTCGTGCTATGTTCTCAATTGCTACAGCTTGGTCAATCTGTGTCCGCCTACCAGATCTGACTTTAAACTGCTAAATAAGGTTGACAGTTAACTGTTCCTGCCACATCTACATGTCAATCATAACTCAAATCATAACTCAAATAATTAACATTTTTCCCACATTGTAAAAATTGCTGTTCCTTTTTCTACATTTTGGCTTCTTGCACCTTGAAAGTGATTTGAGATGAAAAGGGAAGAGTATTCAAGATTCATCTGATGAAAGGTAGTTTTCCTGAAATTTTAAGTCTGTTTCTCTCAGATGCTGTAGCATTGGTTGAGTCTTGTCCATTTTTTCTTTGGTTCTTATTCACGGTTTACCTGCTGTACATGGGTAAATCACAGAACATTCATATCACTGATTTTGGGCTCTCTCCACTCAATTTTTAGAAAAAATGATGGGACTAGGCTGGACTAAGTTGAAAAGAGCAGATAAAAACAAGATGCCATACTGCAATATTAAACATTTGTTAGACTTTTGATCTGTATCATCTTAACATCTATAGTGGAGTACACTACATTGATCAAAGTTCAGTTTGTGTTCTTGCTGTTGTATTCAAAGAAATTTTTTTGGTCTTGTAGGGATGATGCTATTCTTACTAGGAATGGCTTTCAATATCCATAGTGATCATTTGTTACGGAAGTTGAGAAAACCTGGAGACACAAGTTACAAGATTCCTAAAGGTAACATTAGTCTCTTCCCTAAACCCCCACTCATTTTTTATCTTGCCATACACCAGTACTTGAGTATTGCATTTAGCATCCATCAAGTGCATACTTTTCTGTCATCCACATAATAAAGTAATGATTTACTAAGCAAATATTTGTTTTCCTGTTTTTTTTTTAAGCCTCCATGAGGATAGTCACAGTACATGGCCTTACATGGTAGCTAAATCCCATAAGCAAATGCTGAGGAAGTGCCTGTAATTAATTTTGAATTTTTAAAAAAATATTCACTGCCAAATTCAACTATTCTCACTTGTTATTATCTACTGTTATCCAAGTGGATAAATCCCCAGGACATGATCACATGTGCCCTTGAACTCTGTGGGAAGCTAGGCATGTGATTGCTGGGCCCCTTGCTGAGATATTTGTATCATCGATAGTCACAGATGAGCTGCCAGGAGACTAGAGGTTGGCTAATGTGATGCCACTACTTAAAAAAGATGGTAAGGCAAAGCCAGGAAACTATAGACCAGTGAGCCTGACATCAGTGGTAGGCAAGTTGTTGGAGGGAATCCTGAGGGATAGGACTTACATGTATTTGGAAAGGCAAGGACTGATTAGGGATAGTCAAAATGGCTTTGTGCATGGGAAATCATGTCTCACTGATTTGAAAGCATTTTTTTGAACTAATGAAGAGGATTGATGAGGGCAGAGCGGTGGACATTGTATAGACTTCAGTAAGGCATTCACCAAGGTTTCTCATGGTAGACTGGATTAGCAAGATTGGATCACATGAAATACAGGGAGAACTAGCCCTTTGGGCACAGAACTGGCTCGAAGGTAGAAGACAGAGGGTGGTGACTGGAGGTTGTCTTTCGGGCTGGAGGCCTGTGACCAGTTGTCTGCCACAAGTATCTGTGTTGGGTCCACTGCTTTTTGTCATTTAATAAATGATTTTGATGTGAACATAGGAAGTATGGTTAATAAGTTTATTTCAAAATTGGAGGTGTAGTGGACAGTGAAAGTTACCTCAGAATATGATGGGATCTTGATCAGATGGGCCAATGGGCTGAGGAATGACAGGTGGAGTTTAATTTAGATAAATGTGAAGTGCTGCATTTTGGAAAGGCAAATAAGGGCAGAACTTCTACACTTAGTGGTAAGGTTGTTTAAATTACCAAAAGCTTTTTTTTTATTTTCCCAATTCAACTCGTTTAAATCTCAATTTTCTGAATCAGAAGGCAGTAGTGTTTGATTTGGATCTGGATATACAGTTTCATTACAGATAGAATTGGCCAATGTTGGTAAAATTTCATTAGTCCACTAGCTGAACGAAGAGACTTTGCAGTGCAGGTTCATAGTTGCTTGAAAGTGGAGTTGCAGGTAAATAGGATAGTGAATATGGTGTTCGGTTTGCTTTCCTTTATTGGTCAGAGTACTGAGCACAAGAGTTGGGAGGTCACATTGCGGCTGTACAGGACATTGGTTAGGCCACTTTTGGAATACTACATTGAATTTTGGTCTCCCTGCTATAGGAAGGATGTTGTGAGACTTGAAAGGGTTCAGAAAAGATTTGCAAGGATAATGCAAGGTTGGAGAGTTTAGGCTGTCGGGACAGCCAGAATAGAAAGGGGCTGTTTTCCTTGGAGCATCAGAGGCTGAGGAGTGACCTTACAGAGGTTTATAAAATCATGAGGGGCATGGATCAAGTAAATAGACAGGTCTTTTCCCCAGGGTGAGAGAATCCAAAACTAGAGGGCATAGGTTTAAGGTGAGAAGGGAAAGATTTAAAAGGGACATCAAAAGCAATGTTTTCATGAAAAGGGTGGTGCGTGTATGGAATGAGCTGCCAGAGGAAGTGGTGGAGACTGGAACAAAGCATCTGGATAGGTATGTGAATAGGAAGGGTTTAGAGGGATATAGGCCAAATGTTGGCAAATAGACTAGATTTATTTAGGACATTTGGTTGGCATGAATGAGTTGGACTGAAGGGTCTATTTCCATGCTGTACAGCTCTATGACTCTGACTTGGTTACTTTTTTCTGTAAAAGAAATTCATGAGCGGAATACCTGTCATTTCATTGTGAATTCATTATTATGTTGGATGTTGAATGAATTATTTGATATTGCTGGTGTTCATGGATAAAGCTTGTGTTTTGGATATCTATAGTTGGTTTCTCTCAATAATTTCAGCCACCTAATGTGATCAATGACTAATAAAATTTTACCAACATTGGGCAATTCTATCTGTAATGAAACTGTATATTCAGATCCAAATTAACTCAAACACTACTGCCTGCTGATTCAGAAAATTGAGATTTAAACGAGTTGAATTGGGAAAATAAAACAAAAGCTTTCGGTATTTTAAACAATCTCCAAGATAAATGCAGACCAGTTGACAGATAAAACCCAGCGTTTTACACTTAATGTAAGGTTATTACTTATAATCTACCACCTTTGCTTTTATAAAGCATCTTGGTTTTCAAAGTAACTTTTACCTATTACAGATCAGTCCATAAGCAACCTACAGGAAATCAATTTGAGTGGCCTGAATTCATTCAGTTCCTATTGCAAAATCACTTATAATTTGGCACTAAAATTAACAACATTTTAAAGGGTTGCTACGACATGAAGTAGAAAAACCTCAATTGTGTGCAACAGAAGGAACCCTCAAATTGATTAAATTACGCTGATCAACCCATTTATACAAAATTCCTTTTGTATTTCAACAGAATTACTCCTTTTTTTTACATTAATGTAGTGGTTGAGAAATTTATTCAACACATTAAAGGTAGGGGTTGATTTCACCACAATTTCATTTGCCAGAAATTAGTGCAGCTGTTGCCTACGTTTTATTTGGCCCAGGAATGCCTCATGCTAATTTTAAACCTGTTGCTGGTTTAACAAAGAATATGAGGGAAAAGAGAAAAAGAGAAACTTTGCTGGAGAGATTCGGCAGATCTGAAGAAGGGTCACTGGATTTGTAACATTAACTCTGCTTTCTGTCCATAGATGTGGCCAGACCTGAGTTTCTCCAAACATTTCTGTTTTTGTTTCAGACTTTCAGCATCTACAGTTCTTTTTTGTTTTATCTTAGAGAAAATATTATAGTACTCACCTTTTTTCCCTTTCAAATGATACACTGAGATTTTCAATTAGCCTGTAGCTGTGACTCAGGCCTATTGATCAGTAGCTAATGAAGTGATAATTAATACCTTATTGTTGTATCAATCTACTTGGTTTCACATCAGTATGTTCAAAGTATATATACGCATATTGTGTGTGTATAGATTTATCGCTTTCAGTACTTCATACCAGATAAAGGAAGACACTACAGTCTCACTACAGAAAATAATGAAAACAGCTGACTCTGAATTTTGATGCTATGAATTGATTTGTACCATTAGCAATAGACTGCAATTTTCAGTGATGGTGTAACACGGGACGTTATACTTAATAGTTTCTGTTTCGAAGAAAACATTATAACTGGTGTGGTATCTTATCAGTGTGATATAATCTGAGTGTTGTCGCTGTATACTAGCCCGAAATATACCATGAAGACCTGATTTTTGTTGAGGCTGATGTAAAGAATGTTGCTAATAAACTTCAAGGCAGTTATAAGATTTTAGATGTGCACATAGCCTGGTCCTATGCTTACTGACATTACAGCTAAATTACATGATTATAACATGACACTTGGCTGACTACAAAATGCTCCTAAAGATGACAAGGGGGAGGGGGGGGTACTCTTTCTATATTGGAGCATCACATCCTGTGCTGTCATTTAGCTGTCTTACAAGTACACTGTCTGTGTTCTCTGCAATAATACAACAATAACTATTTTGTTTTGTTTTTAGGAGGATTATTTGAATATGTTTCTGCAGCAAACTACTTTGGTGAAATTGTGGAGTGGTTTGGTTATTCCATTGCCACTTGGACCTTCCCAGCCTTTGCTTTTGCCATTTTCACAACCCTATCCTTAGGATCTCGTGCTATTTATCATCACAGGTACAATTGACAAGTTAAAATGCAACCTTTTTGTTAATACTGATTTTTAATTTTCCTTAAGTCAAGTTTCTTCTTTTGAACATGGTCTTGATCATACAGGTTCAATAAAATTAAGTACAATTTGTGCTGTTCTGGTGCATGAGTGTTTACGGATTTCCTAGGCAAGTGAACTTAGGACTGGAGACAAAAACAAATAAGGCAAATGAGTGGAGAAGAAAGCTTAATGTATCTATTAAAAGTGATTGTCTATCTTGGGGAAAATTCATTACACCCTGCCTAATTTATCTTGCCATATCAGGTGTTGTATTTGTCCTGGATCAAGAACAGAAAATCTACCCTGGCAGTGTATGTTATTTTTATTTAAACAATATTAGTGTAGTGGCATTCTATATTTTTGAAATGTTTCATGTACAGTAATAAATAACAATTATTTTAACCAAACATTTTTGTGCACTTGCAGATTTTAAAAGTTTCCAGCCTAAATCAAATTAAGTTTGGATCTAAAATTAAAAGTCCATCTTTACTTGCCTTTAATCAATTTGCAGAGTATGGTGTGTCAAGACATGTTTTAACATTGATAAGATGTTACAGAAAAATCAGAACAGATTTTTTTTCATCATTGAGAGTTACTCTAGTTTGAACATGGTATCATTTTTGTTTGCCTCCTCCCTTTTAATGATTTGCCTATCTGTAAATATGACTTCTGCATCCATTGGCAAAATCAATGTTGCCTGCATTTGAAATGCACGTGTCTCTGACTGAACAGGCTGTTCGCTCTTTCCTTTCCTATTGATACGGGGTGACTGACAGGTGACCTTATAGAGGTCTTTTAAATTATGAAGGTGTTCAATAGATGGAAAGCTTTGAGTACATTTTACTTTTCTAGGGGAATAAAAATAGAATCTATGAACATAGGATGATCATTAATAAATCGTATGAAGGAATGCAGATGAAAAATCTTTATAGAGAGTGGTCAGATTGGTGACCATATGCAATGAATAGTTCAAGTGCAATTGAGAGGAGCAAGTCAACAAGGTGAGGGGAAAAAAGAAAAGAAGGTATAATGGCAGGAGACAGAAGGTGGTGGTGGTGGAGGATTGTTTTTGGACTGAAATCCTGTTACCAGCGGTGTTCCACAGGGATTGGTGCTGGTCTGCTTTTGTCATTTATATAAATGATTTAGATGAGAATGTAGAAGGCATGATTAGTAAGATTGCAGATGACACCAAAATTGGTGCTGTGGAGTGAAGGAGGTTATTGAAGAGCCGAGGAGTGGCAAATAGAGTTTAATTTGGATAAATGTGAAGTATTGCATTTTGGTAAAACAAACTTGTACAATTAAAAGTAAGGCCTTGACCCGAGGTACATAATTCTTTGAAGCGTGTGTCACATGTACACAAAGTCGTTAAGAAGGTGTTTAGCACAATTGCCTTCATTGTTTAGTTCTTTGAGTATTGGAGTTGACATGTCACATTGAGGTTGTATAAGATGTTGGTGAGGCCTCTTCTGGAATATTGTGTTCAGTTCTAGTTGCCCAGTTACAGGAAGGATACTATCAAGCTGAAAAGAAGTCAGGAAAGATTTACCAGGATAATGCTGGGAATGAAAGTTTGAATTTTAGGAGAGGCTGGATAGGCTGGGAACTTGTTCACTTGATCATTGAGGGGTGACCTTATAGAGATTTATAAATTCAGGATGGGTATAGATAAGATGAGTGGCAGGTGGGTTTTTTTCCCAATGGTGAGGGATTTCAAGACTAGGGAGCATATTTTTAAGATGAGAGGAGAAAGACTTTTAAAAGGGCATGAAGGACAACCTTTTTTTTTACAGTGTGGTTTGTGTGTGTGGAATAAATTTCCAGCAGAAGTGGTGGATGTAGGTACAGTTACAACTTTTGAAAGACATTTGGATATGTACATGAATAAGAAACGTTTGGAGGGATATGGGCCAAGCGCAGGAACGTAGGACTGGTTTTGTTTAGGATTATGGTTGGTAAAGACTGGTTGGACCAAAAGAGTCTGTTTTTGTGCTGTGTGACTGTCTAAGTAGCAAGTGTGGAGTGCAAAAATCAGCAGACATCAGTCAGGCAATTTTCTTCCAGTTTGTGATTAATTCTCAAATGTGTTAACGTTGTAAAAATTTAGTCATGAAGTATCTGTTTCTTGAGTGCGAAAGTGTTTCCTGAATCTCCAGTATTGGGGTAGGGGTTATGCCATATTCAGGAAACCCAAAAGTTTGCACACCTGAAGTTGAGATTGGGTTATTTACAGCTGCAGACTAATTTTCTGGAAAATCTGACATACCAGTGGCCCTTTCATTTATGGGAACACCAGTTAGGCTGCAGTCACAGCAGGTCAGTTTTTAAAATGTATTTTACTGAATGTGGTAAATCAATGTATTGTTTCTTCTATGGAAATTGATACATCTCTAATTTCTTCAATATTGTTTTCTTAGAATGTTGAGAAATTTGCATAAGTACATTAAGTGTTTCTAATAGTATTCAGGATTACGGTTCAGATCACTCCACTCCAGTAATCATTCCACTTTCTTTTGCTTCTCCATGCTCTTTAGTTATGCGCTCAATGCAAGAATATCTGTGTCTTTTATATAAAACATTCTTAGGCCCTTCATGGAGCATGAGCAATCAAAAGTTGGCACTAAGCCTAATAGGAGATAACTGAAGATGACCAAAGCCTTGGTCAAATATGCAGGTTTTAAAGACCACATAAAAGGAGAAAAGTGTGGTTGTAGGAGGAATGTTCAAATTTTAGGGCCTCAGGTGAAGATATTTCCACCAGCACTGGTATGCTTAAAATGAGTGATGTTCAAAAGGCCATCACATTTTTAAAAGATTAATAACTATCTTGAAGGATTGTAGGCCTGGAGGAGATTAGAGAAAAGTAGGAGTAAAATCATGGAAAGATGTTAAAACCAGAATGAGAATCTTAAAACTGCATTACCTACTGATACACTCAAAGCTAATGAAGGTTAGTGATATGGTCTTGGATAACCTTAAATCTCGAGGGTAAAACTGGGAGGCTGGCCAGAAGAACGTTGTAACAGAGGTAGCAAAAGCATGGATACAGATTTCAGCAGCAGAGCAGCGGAGATTGGGGGCGAGACAATGCTCAACTAAAAGTAGGTGTCTTAATGGTGTGGATATGTGGACTCCTTTTTGGTCCAGTATGACAATAGAATTGTGAAGTCTGGGTCACCTCAGATGGCTTCCAGCAAGATTAATGGAGTTGATAGCATACAGTTCAGTTAGTACCTGGACTGAAGCTAATCACTTTGGTTTTTCCGACATTTTAGTTGGAAGAAATTTCTGCTCCCTCTGAAAATCGGATAAGCAGTTTGATGAAAATGAGACACAGGCTGACAGAGACTGTATTGGTGAGGTAGAGTCCAACACATCCATGCTGACCAGATGTCCTAAACTAATCTAAACCAATTTGCCAATATTTGGCCCATGTCCCTCTAAACCCTTCCTATTCATACACTCATCCAGATGCCTTTTAAATATTGCAATTGTCCCAGCCTCCACCCTTCCTCTGGCAGCTCATTTCCATACAAGCACCAAGTGTGAAAAGGTTGCCCCTTGGGTCCCTTTTAAATCTTTCCCCTTCCCCTTAAAGCTATACCCTTGAGATTTGGACTCCTCCACTCTGGGTAAAAGACTTTGGCTATTCACCCTATGCCTGTCATGATTTTTCAAACCACTGTAATGTCACCCTTCAGCCCTGACATGCCAGAGAAAATAGCCTCAGTTTATTCAGCCTCTGCCTATAGCTCAAACCCTCCAATCCTAGCAACATCCTTGTAAATATTTTCTGAACACTTTCAAGTTATTTTTCTTTTCGTGTCCGGTCCAGACCCTCTTCCCTTTCATTCCTCCTGCAGCAATTTGGAACAGCACAATGGCTCAATGCTTAGCACTGCTTCCTCACAGTGCCAGGAACCTAGGTTTGTCTCCACCCTCGGGCGACTGTTTGTGTGAAGTTTGCACATCCACCGCTTGTCTGCTTCGGTTTCCATCAGGTGCTCCGGTTTCCCCCCACAGTCCAAAGATGTGCATGTTAAATTGCCCACAATGTTCAGGGTTGTGTAGGTTAGGTGCATTAGCCATGGGAAATGTAGGGTTATACGAATGGTTCTGGGTGCGTTGCTCTTCAGTGAACTTGGTGGGCTGAATGATCTGTTTCCACACTGTAGGGATTCTGTGGAAGTTTAGCAACATCTTTCCGGTAGCACGGAGGCCAGAATTGAATAAGTATTCCAAAAGTGGCTTAACCAATGTCCTATATAGCTGCAACATGACCTCCCAACTCATATACTCAAAACACTGACCAATAAAGGCAAGTATACCAAATGCCGCCTTCGCTATCCTGGCTACCTGGGACTCCACTTTCAAAGACCTACGTCACATGTGGAAACTAACATCATAATGCCACTGAGGGGTAGCATGTTAGTAGGAATATCAAGATAAGTCCTTGGAGACCCAATTTTAATCTGTGTAAACATGATATTACACGCTGGTTAATTACAATGATTGGGCAGCAGGCTTGAGACAAATGTTAGCATGGGAAACAGTATTTAAGTCTCTAGTCAAACTGCATTTAGAATATTGAGTTGTTCTGGACCCTGTATCTAAGAAAGGATGTGCTCGTGTTGGAAGGAGTTCAGAGGTGGTTTACAAGAATGATCCTGGGATGAAGGATTATATGAGGAGTGGTTGAGGAACCTGAGTCTGTACTCAGAGATTAGAAGGACAATGATTGGGCGGCACGGTGGCTCAGTGGTTAGCACTGCAGCCTCACAGTACCAAGGTCCCAGGTTTGATTCCAGCCTCGGGCAACTGTCTGTGTGGAGTTTGCACATTCTCCCAGTATCTGTATGGGTTTCCTCCGGGTGATCCGGTTTCCTCCCACAGTCCAAAGATGTGCAGGTTAGGTGAATTGGCCATGCTAAATTGCCCATAGCGTTAGGCGCATTAGTCAGAGGGAAATGGTCTGGGTGGGTTACTCTTCGGAGGGTCAGTGTGAACTTGTTGGGCTGAAGGCCTGTTTCCACATTGTAGGGAATCTAATCTAATCATGAGGGTATCTTACTGAAACTTACAGAATACTAAGAGTCCTGGATAGAGTGAATGTGGAGAAGGTATTTCCACCAGTAGGAGAGATGAAGACCTGAGGGCACAGCCTCAGTGAAGGGACGGACCTTTAGAACTGAGACGAGGATGAATCTCATCAGCCAGAGGGTGGTTTACTATGGAACTCCATTGCCGCAGAAGGCCGTGAAGGCCAAGTCATTGAATGTATTTAAGACAGTGTTTTTGATGTACTAAAGGGATCAAGGGTTATGGGGACAAGGCAGGAGAAGGGGGTTGAAAATCATATCAACCATGATCATATAGTGGAGCAGACGTCTCAGTGAGTCTCTCTCTCACTGCAACCCCCAGGTCATCTCCTGTGCCCTGAAGCTCTTCAACCATGTACTGAAACAGACCCGCTACTCTTTGCTACCCTCCCTCACCCTCCTCTCTAACCTATCACCTTCATCCCCACCCCATTCCACCTATTGTACTCTTTGCTACGTTCTCCCCAGCCCCACCCCCTCCCATTTATCTCTCCACCCTGGAGGTTCCCTGCCTTCACTCCGTGATAAGTCAAATGGCCTAATTATGCGCCTATATCTTGTGGTCTAAGATAAAAAGACTATTAATAATCCAGATAATTGTAGTCCTCGTCTCTGACCTTCAGTATAATCTTCAACTTTTCACTCACAGGATTCTAAGTTTCTAGAGCTCAGCATTGATAAGTACACCACCTTAATTTGCAGTAACTGAAATAGTGCGTTTACTTGGCACAAAAGAATTCTGGTATTTTTAGTTTTTATGACATACACCACTAGATCATTTGTTGCTAACTTGTGAAAATTAAAAATTGATTATTGTTGCTGAAGCATATTAGTCAGAAAAATAGCTGGCCAGTACTACTTATTGGTTACTACATCTTATCTATATTTTATAATGCATTTAGCTGATTTTTAGCTGTTGTCAATGGGAATAGTAAATACTTGCACCAGTACCACTGGGTTAGGGAGGAGGAAAATAAACAAAGATCCTTGATTCCAAGGTAGCCATTTAAAAACAAATTCTCAACGAACTGTCTGGTGGCTATCACATGCGTTTTGTGGGGCTTTGTTGCGCACAGATTTGATTCCCTTTCTAAACTTTGACTAGAAGAGCCACATTGCCTCCCTGAATGAATTATATCATTTCAACATTGTGCAAAAGTGTGTTCAGTATATTGTAGAATATTTCATTGTGAAAGTTTGCTGGTCAACTTCTTTTATTTTTCTCTCCCCAGGTTTTATGTGGAGAAGTTCCAGGACTATCCAAAATCTAGGAAGATTTTAATTCCCTTTTTATTTTGAAGCAACAATGTTAAAGCTCAAACAGACTTCAGTTATTCTATTGCAGATTGCAAAAATTAATCTACTTAATTCAAAACCATATTTTGATTATTAAGAGCTTTGCTAGAAATAAGATTTTCAGCAATGTATTTACTAATGACCTAACTTAACATTATAAATGAACTCAAGGTTTGTGTAAAGATTTGTAGCTTGGGTTCCAGTTGTAGTTGTTATGGCTATGTTCGCCAAGCTGGGAATTTGGTTTGCACATGTTTTGCCTCCTCTCTAGGTGACATCCTCAGTGTTGTGGAGCTTCCTGTGAAGTGCTGTTGTGTTGGTTGGAATTTATTTGGTTTTATTCCCAATGCTTCTGGTTGCCAGTTCCAGTTGTTCATTGCAGTGGATGGTATATTGGGTCTAGGTCAATGTGTTTAGTGATGGATGAGTGTCAAGCTTCAAGGAATTCTCTCGCTGTCCTCTGAGATCCTCTGGCACTCATCCACAGACTCCATCAATAAACACATTGGCCTAGACCCAATATACCAAACACTGCCAATGGCAACCGGAAGCAGCAGGAACAAAACCAAATAAATTCCAACCAACACAGTACAGCAGTGCTTCATAGGATGCTGCATAGCACTGAAGAGGTCACTTAGAAAGGGGATGAAACATCTGCAATACGAATTCCCAGCTAAGCGAACATATATCCACAACATATAAATAAACTGTTCAGGTTGAGGGACTATTTAATAGAGCTTTTCTCTTTGGACAAAAATTTTGTAGCAAGGCTTTTGATAAAATCATATTCAGTTATTATCTATCTTACATTTTGCATGCTATTCTTTTAGGCTTCAAAAACAAAGGGCATAATAGTTTGTGAGGTGGTTGGAAGCAGATACAGCTGGAATGAGTGAGTGTGAAGTATCGGAGAGCAGATAGGTGCACTTGTTTGCAGAGTGGAGAAGTGCAATGACTTTCTTCCAAAGTGCTGGCTATCCTTCCAGATGGTTAAGGCTATTCCAACCCAGTTTGCAACCTTGGACATGGTCTGGTGTCATAACCTCCACTGGGGAAGAGGAAGTCCCACATTTGCACCACCATGTGCAGCAGGACCTCCAGGTCCCTATTTGCAATGCTGGGTTCCAACTTTCCCCCTGTCTGCCAAATCCAAGGCAGATGTCAGAAACTATGCTGGGCAGCTTAGGACAAAAAGGGTTTGTTCAGGTTCACAACAGGCTTTAAAAGATGACACATGCACAAGAGATGCCAATCTGTCAGTAGGTATCTGCTGAGTGGCAATTTATTCTGGGAACAGCAGAGAATTGGATGTGTAGATGCAATAGGGTAGAGGCAGGGTAAGTAGTAAATGAGATGAGTGTTGTGCTGGAAAAGCACAGCCAGTTAGGTAGCATCCGAGGAGCGGGCTTATAATCAGAGGAGGAAAGGCTTGTGCCTGAAATGTCAATTCTCCTGCTTCTGGAATGCTCCCTGACCGGCTGTGCTTTTCCAGCACCACACTCTTCGACTCTGATCTAAAGCATCTGCAGTCCTCACTTTCTCCTAAGTGGCTAATGAGGCAAGTTTGGTGAGATTGTGAGAAATCTCCCAGGGGATTGATGAGAATCTATCTTAAAAGCTCTCACTTGGCCAAACAAATCAAATTGTGTCCAATCCTTTTTTGTTTTTATTGCTGCAGTTCTTCGCTTAAAAAAAGTGATTACAATAAACTGCTGAAACACCTGACTAAGGAATATTAGGCACAATTTGACTGCAGCTAATAATTAGTGAAATGTCTAACTCTAACATCAAAAGACTGGATATCCAGGTTTTACAGTAAGTAATAATAAGACAAAGACTACTTCTTAAACCAGTCCTCATGTTCTTGAAATTAGATCATTTTCCAGAATGTGCTTTTTGTTACAGAGCAGTTTAAGTAATGTGCAAATGAAATGATGTCATTTTTTGCAATGATATTGCTTGTTGATTTTATTCCTTGCAAATAAATTAAACTGTTGACTTCACCTCTGATCTTTTTGTGACTTTTAGAATAAAGCAAAAAAATGGAAAACAAAGTAGAAAGGATAAATGTTAACCTCACTCAACACAACTCTTATGTTCAGATAATAGTTGTGTATTTGGTTACCAAAGCTGCCTTTTTTTAAATCGTTAGCCCAAGTTTACAAGAGTAAAGTTAGATTCCATTTGTGGATTGTATCACATGGTAGGCTCATAATAACAAAGATTAGAGCATGCAAAATTAATGATCAAATTGCTGAATAGTTACTGAAATTGACTAAAACAAGAGTAGGAGTTAAGTGTAATATCTTGTATTGAAGGAAGGTGGAAAATATTCTTTTACAAGAACTTGTGCCTGCACTACTGGTCATATTTACATGAATGATTTAGACTTGGGCATAAGTTGCTTAATATCAAAATTTGCAAGTGACCGAAGATCGACAAGAAAGGAAGAATGTACCAGAACATAAAGGGGTACGAGAAAACTTGCAGACTAGGTAGTTAACATTTACCAGATGTGAGGTTATGCACTTTGTAAGGGGACAAATGGAAACATCATTTACACCATTTAGAAAATAAATGGGGGAATGTGAGGGATCCAGGTAAACAAATCCAAGCAAGTAAGCCAGCAAAACAATTTTAAAGCACTCAGATTTATTTCTAAGAATATTAAATTCAAAAGTGGAGTTATGACAAATTGTTGTAAGTCCATAGTCAGGCCACACTTGGAATATTGTGTACAGTTCCCCCAAGGTATGGAAAAAATGACACAAGCACTCATGGTGATTTTAAAATCAAGTGCAGGATGCAGACATTTCTTAACCTATCCTAATTGCCCTTTTTGACAGTGATGAGCTGCCTTGAAATACTGCAGTTCATGGAGGGGTCAGTGTACCCACAGTACTGTTATAGAAGACAATTACAGAATTCTTACCCAGCAACAGTGAAGGAATAATATAATTCCCAAGTCATGATGGTGAGCAGATTAGATGGTAGTGCCATTATGATCCCATAGGTGTTTTTATTGGATCAGTCAGATTCCAGATTAAAACCTGCCTTGACAGGTCATATTTTCTTATGGTTTTAACATAAGCATGTAATGCTACAGATTTTGTCTCAACAGTAAAACAGCTTAAAGAACATGAGAACTAGGAGTAGGAAACTCAGAAACTCAAACCTGCACTGCCATTCAATATAATCATGACCGATCTCCACTCTACATCACCTCCACATTCCTGCCTGCTCTCCATAACCCTTCAACCCATTACTAATGAAAAATCTATTTCTTCCATAAATTAACTCAATGAATGAGCATCTACCACACTTTTGGGGGTAGTGAATTCCATAAATTGACGACTATTTGAGAGAAGTAATTTCTCCTTATATATGTTTTAAATATTCCACCCTTATCTGAAAACTATTACCTCTTGTTCTCAATTGCCCCAGATGGAGGAAAATTCTCTGAACAGCTATTTTGTCAACTCCATTTTGTTATCTTGCATACCTCAATTGGATCTCCTTTCAATCCTGCAGAGATTATAGGCCTAAACTGCTCAATCTCCGTTCACAAGACAAGCCCCTCATCTCTAGAATCAATCTAATGAACCTCCTCTAAACAGCCTCCAATGGAACTACATCCCACCTCCAGTAAAGCAGTGATAATTGCACACAGCATTCCCGATGCGGTCTCACCAATCCTTATACAAGCGCAGCAGCACTTCCTTACTTTTAGACTGTATTTGTTTAGCAATAAATGCCAAAATTCCATTTGCCTTCCTTGTACCTGCTATACCTGCGTACTAGTTTTCTGCAATTCATGTACGAGGACACCCAGATCCCCGTGCACTGAAGCACAGAAGCTTCTCTATATTGAGTTAATAAGTTGCCTTTCTATTCCTCTGATCAAAATGGATGACCTCACACTTATCCATGTTAAACTCCATCTGCCAAATTTTGGCTCGTTCACCTAACCTATCGACATCAATTTGTAAATTTTTTACTTCGTGATTGCAATTTAAATTCCCACCTTTTTAGTGTCATCGACAAATGTGGTGATAGTACTTTCTATTCCTGCGCCTATTTGTCCTTACTCTCTGCTTTCCAGGTTAGCCAATCCTCTGTCCAAGCTAATAAATTATCCCCAACCCCATGTGATCTTACATACTGAACTTTTGCACAGCACCTCATCAAATGCTATCTGGAAGTCCAATATACTACACTACAGGTTAGCCATTATCCCTTTTGCATATTACATCTTTGACTAACTTTAGCAAATTAGTCAAATATGATTTACCTTTTATAAAACTACGCTGACACTGATGGATTGCATTTTGCTTTTCCAAATGTCCTGCTATTACTTTCTTAATAATGGATTCTAACTATTTCTCAACAATACATGAAATTAACTTGTCTATAGTTTTCTACTTTGTCTCCCTCACATTTTGAATAAGCATTTTATATTAGTATTTTTCCAATCCACAGAATATTATAACCAATGGATCCACTATGTCTGCTGTCGCTTCCTTTAAGACCATAGAATATAGGCCGTCAGATCCTAGAGACTTGTTTGCCTTCAATCCCAATAGTTTGCTCAGATTTTTTCTCCCCAGTGATGATGATTGTTCTAAGTTCCTACCTTTCGAGAAGTTCTGCATGACCTGTTACAATTGAGGTGGTACTAATGTCCTCCAACATGACAACTGAAGTAAAATATTGATTTAATGACTCTGCCATATCGGTGTTTTCCATTGTTAACTCTGCAGTCTCACCCTCCAAGAGACCAATATTCACTTTAGCTATCATCTTCCCTTTGTATAAACTTTCAGAAGCTTTTGCATCCATTTTTATATTTTGCACTAATGCTTTCATAATTTAGTTTTGCTTTTTTAAAAACTTTTTCAGTAAACCTTTTGATATTTAAAAGTTTACCAATATAAAAGTTTCCAGCTTTTGCAATATAGTATGCCTTAGTTTTTGTCTTGATAATATCTTTAACTTCCTTGTTTAGTTAAGTATCAGTTTTCCTCTCATATAATCTTTCTTCCTTTCTGGAATATATTTTAGGTGGGAGCAATTGCGCATCTCCAACACCTACACTGTCCCACCTTTTAGTCTTCCGGCCCAATCCACTCAGACCAAATCTAACCTCATGCCTAGAAATCTTTAGTTTAACCTTAAACCTTTGTTTATTACAGAATGTGAGAATGGGATCCCAGTTTCACAGTCTAACTGAATTTGAAATTCTAGCATGCTAATGATCCCTCTTCCCTAGAAGATACTTTACTATGAGATCATTGATTAATCCCTCTCTATTACACAATACCAAATCTAGAGTAGCCTTGGGGCTGGCTAATTCTAAAACATATTGCTCCAAGAAACAATCTCAAATACATCCAGTGAACTGTCCCTTCAGGCTACTTTTGTCAATTTTATTAATCCAGCCTTTATGCATATTAAAATCACTCATGATTATTGCTATACCCCTCTTGCAAGCCCCAGTATTTCCTGGTTTATCCTGTGCCCATAAAGTAAGACTGCAGATTACACCTACCAGGGACTTCATTCCTTTGCTATTTCTTATTTCTACATACT
Organism: Chiloscyllium plagiosum; assembly: GCF_004010195.1. Taxonomy (NCBI): domain Eukaryota; kingdom Metazoa; phylum Chordata; class Chondrichthyes; order Orectolobiformes; family Hemiscylliidae; genus Chiloscyllium; species Chiloscyllium plagiosum. The sequence goes on along the minus strand of NC_057718.1, from coordinate 15,706,406 downwards.
AATTCTATGTGTTGATCTCCAGTGCAGATATCATTTCTCAATACAACATTGATCTATTCCTTTACCCCCTTCCTGCCTACATTTTCAAAACAGTATATATGTTTGGATATTCAATTCCCAAACCTCGTCTCCCTGCAATAACATCTCCATAATCATTACCCAATGAAAACTTTTTGTCTCTATTGGCGCTGTTGACTCATTAATTTTATTCCAAGTACTTTGTGTATTAGATACAAAGCCTTTAAGTTTATTCTATTCTCAAATTTTCCTATTCTTGTAGGTGCAATACTTCGTGCAATACTACAGTCATTCATTCTGACTGCTTTATTTTTTGGTAATAATTAATCTCATCACTAACCTGCACTCTTACCTTCTCCTTAACTTGATTTCCTAATTCTCCATACAACTGAACCCTTTCCCCACTATTTAGTTTAAAACCCTATCTACAGTCCTAATTATGTGATTCATCAGGACTCTGGTCCCCGCATGATTCAGGTGGAGCCTGTCCCATGAGACCAGCTTCCTCTTTTCACCAAAACTGGTGTCAATGCTCCACGAATTCAAACCTATTTCTCCCACAAACTGTTGAACATTTTCCTCTTCAGTCTTCTTGATGATTTGCGAATTAGCTTGTGGCTCAGGCAGTAATCCGGAAATTATTAATTTAGCACCGAGTGGCTCATATTCTCTCAGCAGAACCTCGTTCCTTGTTTTGCTTATATTGTTCCTACCTATGTGGACCACAGTAGGTAAGCTAATCTTACTGTGTCCTGAAACACACACTCAGACTGTGCTTCACTCTGGATGTGCTCTCTTCCCAGTTACTTAAGACCATAAGACATAGGAGCAGAAATTAGATCATTCAGCCCATTGAATGGCAGAGCAGACTCAATCATGGCTGATACATTACTCAACTCCTTTCTCCCATTTGCTCCCCATAACCCTTCATCGTCTTGATACTCAGAACCTATCTAAGTCTTAAATTTACTCAATGACCTGGCCTTCATAGGCAATGAATTCCATGGATTCACCACTCTCTGGCTGAAGACATTTCTCCTTATCTCTGTCTTCCCTTTACTCTACGGCTGTGTCCTCGGGTCCTAGTCTCTCCTACCAATGGACACACCTTCCAACATCTACTCTATTCAGCCATTCAGTATTCTGTATGTTTCAATTAGATTTCCCCTCATCCTTCTAAACTCTATTGAGGAAAACCCAGAGTCCTCAAATGTTCCTCATATGTTAAGCTTTTCATTCCTGTGACCATTCTCGTGAACCTCCTCTGAACACGCACCAGGGTCAGTCCATCCCCCTCTTGAGATATGGCACCCAAAGCTGCACACAATACTTCAAATGTGGTCTGACCAGCGCATTATAGAGCCTCAAAAGTACACCCCTCCTTTTATATTCAAATCCTCTCAAAATAAATGCCATCATTGCATTTGCCTTCCTAACTGCTGACTCAACCTGCAAATTTACCTTGAGAGAATCCTGGTCTAGAACTCCCAAGTCTCTTTGCACTTCAGACTTCTGAATCTTCTTCCCATTTAGAATATAGTCTATGCCTCTATTCTTCCTACCAAGGTGCATGACCTCACACTTTCCATGTTGTACTCCATCTGCCACTTCTTTGCCCACTCTCCTCACCTGTCCAAATCCTTCTGCAGCCTCCCCACCTCCTCAATGCTACCTGTCTCTCTACCTATCATTGTATCATCTGCAAACCTATCCATAATGCCCTCAGTTTCTTGATGTGGATCATTAATGTATAAAGTGAAAACTAGTGGTCCCAACACTAAGTCTTGCAGAACACCACTTGTCACTGGCTGCCACCCTGAGAAGGACCCTTTTATCTTTACTCTGTTTTCTGCCAGACAATCAAGCTTTTATCCATTCTAGCACTTTGCCTCTGACACCATCTGCCCTTAGCTTACTCAGCAGCCTCCTGTGCAGCACCTTGTCAAAGGCCTTCTTAAAGTCCATGTAGAAAACATTCATTGCTCTCCTTGGTCTAACCTGCTCAAAGAATTCTAACAGATTTGTCAGCATGACCTCCTCTTGATGAAACAATGCTGACTTTGTCCTATTTTACCATACACTTCCAAGTAATCAGAAATCTCATCCTTCATAATGGATTCCAGGATCTTACACATGACCGACGTTAGGCTAATCAGTCTGTAATTTCCCATCTTTTGCCTTACTCCCTTTTCAAACATTAGTGATTTGCAGTCCTCTGGGACCCTCCCTGATCCTAGCGATTCCTGAAAGATCACCACTAACTTCTTCAGCTTTCTCCATTAGAACTCTGGTGTGACATCCATCTGGTCCAGGTGATTTATTCACTTTCAGGCCATTCAGTTTTTCTAGCAGCTTCTCCTTGGTGATAGCCACCATACTCAGCTCTGCTCCCTCACCATCTTGAATGTTTGGGATATTATTCGTGTTCTCCACCATAAAGACTGACAAGAAGTAATTATGGCCTTGTGTGAAGTTTAATGACAAAAGGAAAAAAGAAAGCTTATTAACAAAGAAAGCAGATAAAATGGAACATAGAACCATACACCGCAGAACAGGCCCTTCGGTCCTCAATGCTGTGCCAACCTGTGAACTATTCTCAGCTCGGTACTATCCCATCATCATCCATGTGCTTATCCAAGGATTGTTTAAATCTTCCTAACGTAGCTAAGTTGACTACATTGGCAGGTAGGGCATTCCATGGCCTTACCACTCTATGCGTAATGAACCTACCTCTGACATCTGTCTTAAATCTATCAAACCTCAATTTGTAGTTATGCCCCCTCGTACAAGCTGACGTCATCATCCGAGAAAAAAGACTTTCACTGCCTACCCTATCTAACCCTCTGATCATCTTGTATGTCTCTTATCAAATCCCCTCTTAGCCTTCTTCTTTCCAATAAGAACAGACCCAAGTCTCTCAGCCTTTCCTCATAAGACCTTCCCTCAAGACTAGGCAACATCCTAGTAAATCTCCTCTGCACATTTTCCAGTGCTTCCACGTTGTGGGATATAGGTAAATTAATGTTACTTCTGCAATTCTGCAATTCTAATTGATTATATAAAAGTAAATGAACTCACACCAGTGTGTAATTGTTTCAGCCAAGAGCTGAGTCAACAAGAATGGAAACGATGTGGAGGAAATATATAACTGTTTTTGTATTAGCTAAAATTGTATGCCAGAATGAAACGTGACTGCAAAACAATGGTAGATATTACAGGCGAATAAATAAGATGCTGTGAGGGGAGGAAGTTAAACTAGATATGCAATAAGCATTTTGTCACAGACAAGGCCGGATAAGGCAAGAGATAAACAGGAGTAATGGGGGCCAGTTTTAGGGAAGTGGAGGATGTAAACAGGGGAGGAGCAATGTAAAATAAAAGAAACCAAATTATATAAATATTGTGTATGAATTGAATTTGGGGTGTGTATGTCCTCTGCCTTATAGGCACTGGACATCACACCCTCTTGCAAGTGTAAAATAAAGGACACTGCTGATTCAGATTTTGTCTCGGACTGCAATTATTGAAGTGTGTGGGCATTGTTTCTCACAATTGGGGGCTGTCCGGGATGTTCTTCCATTGCCGGGGGGAGTGGCTGGCCCTGGACACTGGGAAGACACGTCCCGTTCCCCATTGAGAAGCAGTCTCGTGTCCCGGTTTGGTCCGTTCCCTTGGGCGACTGGTACGAATCCCACAGGAGAGACATCTGAATCAGACAGTGAGAGGACGTCGATAGAAAATACGGCGAAAAGGGGCCAGGCAACTCTGTGAACAGACCAAGGTAAGAAACTTGACTTTTAAGTATTGCCTTGGTGGCCGGAATTGAGTTTTAGTAGTTAATAAGGGACTAACGAAGGAACTCAATATGGATTGTGTCGTGGGTAAGGAAAAAGCCTCCGGGAAAACAAAAGACGAACAAGGCAATGGAAATGGAGGCGGGGTCCCTTACAACATACCTCCAGAAAGTCCGTTGGGCAGGATGTTGTGGAATTGGCAAAATAATACTTGTACAAGGGAAAAAGATGATTAAATATTGTTGCTTTGTATGGACTAAGGAATCCATTCTTTGTCCCGCCGTCTTCTGGCCAAAGTACAGGTCAGACGAAGTCTGGGTTTGTAAATATCTGAATTTATATGTCAATGAGTGAGAGAGAGAGAATGAAAAAAGCTGTACAGCTGGTAGAAAGTTTAACCCTTTGTGATTTTGTTTGAATGCACATTTGTTTGTTGATGATTGAATGTTTGCGTTTTATTCCCTGGCGCTTGAGTTCCAGGACTGTTTTGAATCTGAGTTTTATTATGGAAACTTAACATGATTTCTTTTAAGGTTAAGGATTCTATAGAGATTATGAAAAAAAGAATAATAACTCCTGTTCTTTTTACAGGTCATGACTGCCTTACTATCAGTTTCTAACCAATCTCTTTTATCTTTACATAAAAGCGATTTATGGAGGACAGTTGAAGTTTCAGTTCAACATTAGATTGTAGTAAAAACAAAACTCCTATGGTTAATATCTGTGACCTTGGATTCGGCTATTGTTCATGAATTAGAAGTTTTTTTTAAAACTTGAATAGACAAATTCTTTTAAGGCTGCTCTGATTATTTCACGACCTATAGTATTGTAATTGAGCAATGATTAGTCAGGACTACATAAGAAAACTAATTTTGGATTTAAATTAAGGGACTAAAACTGGGTGATTACAGTGGATTTCAAAATTGGGAACTGTATGCATTTTACATTTTAAATATTAAATACTGAATAAATGAACGTAAATATATAAATATATTTACAAGTTTGGAACAGGCTTTAAAGTTAGTCAAGCATGAATTGATGAATTGGTGTTTGAAATTATGGGGAGCTAGAAATATTGTAATATTTTTTTAAAAAAGAAAAAGGGGAAGAACGTAATGACTTATCCCCTTTGGGAGGTACCAATAGGGGACAAAGAGATTGGGTTTGTGAGTGCCCCCCTCACCAGTGGGGAGGTTAGAACATTTAAAAAGGAAATGAAGGTCCTGGTTGAGGATCCAGTAGGGTTGTCTGAACAAATTGATCAATTTTTGGGGCCCAGTCTGTATAC
>NC_057718.1:15696910-15700439 GCF_004010195.1 Chiloscyllium plagiosum | reverse complement strand
TTTAAACCAAAGAAAGTAGAAATGTTAACACGGTCAATTACTGTTTCGGGGGTGAAAGGGGAAGGATTTACTGTTCCAGTATTTGAACCTATGATGATAGAAGGTCCTAAAGGTAGGGTTACAGGGGAACTGCTGTATATCCTTGATATAGGAAGTAACTTACTGGCGAGAGCCTTAATTATCCTTTTAGGACTGGAGATTGGAATTCAGGAAAAATAATTAGTTGTACAACTGGCGATGTTGACAGAGGATGCAGTGAGAGAGATAGACCCTATTGTATGGGCTAGGGAAGGGAAACGTGGAGGACTACAGATCCCTCCCCTTGAAGTAAATTTAAAAAGGAAAGGGGACATTGTCAGTGAGCGACAATATCCCATTTCCATAGAAGGTAAACGAGGACTGCAGCCAGTAATTGAGGGACTGATTAGAGATGGACTGTTGGAGCCATGTATGTCTCCTTATAATACCCCAATTCTACCAGTGCGGAAATCTGATGGAACTTATCGATTGGTGCAGGATTTGAGAACATTAAATCGAATAGTACAGATCAGGCACCCAGTGGTGCCAAACCCCTATACATTATTAAGTAAGATTCCCCCATGACCACAAATGGTTTAGTGTCATAGATTTAAAGCCTTTTGGGCTTGTCCCTTGGCGGAAGAAAGGTTTAGGACCAACCCCCTATGAAATCTTATTTGGATTACCTTATCTGGGAACGAATGGAGAATTGCCAATTCCCGAAACTAAAGATTTGTTCTTAAAGAAGTATATCCTGGGCTTGTCCTCCTCTCTGTCTTTCCTCAGGAAACAGGGTTTATTGGCACCGACTCCACCCCTTGAATTCACCGTTCATTTCATCCGGCCGGGCGATTGGATCTTAGTAAAATCATGGACAGAGACTAAATTGCAGCCGGACTGGGAAGGGCCGTACCAGGCTCTTTTGACTACCGAAACGGCAATAAGGACGGTGGAGAAAGGTGGACTCACTACACTCGGATCAAAGGGGCAGTGGACCTTCCAGTGGAGGAAGAAGTCTGGATAGCCGAATCAACGCAAGACCCGCTGAAACTCAGACTAAAGAGACTTTGAGTAACTGATTATACAGTGGCGACGCGAGCGCGGGATTATTTCTGTAAGATTGTATATTAAGTCTTTTTGTGCTTCAGCATGATGTTTAGAATACTGGGAAAGCTTAGAGTTATGATGCTAGCCCTCTTAGTATTGGAATTTTGTCAAATATCATTTTCATATGTAATATTAACAGTTCCTGAGTCTGATAATCTACAAGTAATAGACGCTGATGCATGCAGCTTAGTAAATTGTGGGGATGTAGATAATCAGAGACAGTACCGCAGCTCTGAGATACATCTCAAGTCCTATGGGGATGGCCTTGGGGATGGTACTTGGTATAATGGTCTCGTCACAGTACACCGGACCCCCTTCTGACCAGCTTGTGATTGTCCCGATAAAAAGTGTAACCCAATATACCTAACAATAAGGAAATCCACATGGCACGAAGCAATTCTGGGGGGGGGCGGGGGCACCTATGAGATACAATTAAATGAAACATTTGGGATAGAAATGAAAGCAAATGGGAAGGATTTCTTGGGCTGTTGTTTTCGAATTAGTGTAGGACAGGGAAAACGGGTAGAACTACTGGATAATGAGATACAACCTTTCACCCCTCCCGCTGATCCTAAAGTAGTAAAAATTATAGAGGTAAAGGACTTGAAACAGACTATCAAAATAGAAACTGGGTACAGGGATGCAAATGCCTGGGTTGAATGGGTAAAGTGTACTGTAAAAAGTCTGAACAAGAGCAGTTGCTATGCATGTGCCTCAGGTAGGCCAGTAACCCAGGTGGTTTCCTTTCCGCTCGGGTGGAAGCGAGACAGGAAGGGCATGAAATGTATGATAGCCCTGTATCAGGATGAGACTGCATGGAATGATAGGAATTGTACCTCCCTATCTCTGATGTTCCCTCCCTTGAAGAAAGATGCAAAAGTCACCCCACATTTTCCGCCGCAGTTGGAAATCACACGTCGTGTGTGCGTAGACGAGATACAAGTCGGTCTAGAGATTTGGGGGAGCTGAAATTATGTACAGAGATTAAGAATGTCACCGAAACGGAGAAAGGAGGGAACTACTCAGCACGAAAGGTTCCCCGAGCGGATCTGTGGTGGTACTGTGGAGGCAAAATATTGAGACCCACGCTACCTCCGGATTGGAGAGGGATATGTGCAATTGTACAATTGGCAATTCCATTTACCCTGGCATTTGAGAAGGAAAAGATAGCAGGGAAAAAGGGTAGGGGTAAGAGATTACTGTTAGACACTTCTTTCGATGACAGGATTTATCTCGATTCGGTAGGAGTCCCTCGGGGGAGGTACCTGATGAATTCAAGGCTCGTAACCAGATTGCAACAGGCTTTGAGTCAGCTCTCTTTTGGTGGGTAACAATTAATAAAAATGTAGATTGGATAAATTACATTTTCTATAATCAACAGCGATTTATAAATTATACAAGAGATGCGGTTAAAAGAATATCAGGCCGGCTTGATGCGACAAGTAGGATGGTATGGGAGAACAGAATGGCCCTTGATATGATTTTAGCAGAAAAAGGGTGTGTGTGATGTTAGGAGGAAGCTTTGTACCTTTAATCCTAATAACACTGCACCTGATGGTTCAATTACTCGGGCCTTAAGGGGATTGACTACCTTAGCAGAGGAACTGGCTGAGAATTCAGGAGAGGACACATCTCTCACGGGATGGCTTGAATCCTGGTTTGGAAGGTAGAAGGGGGTGGTAGTTTCCATCCTTACTTCCCTGATAGTAGTAGTCGGGGTATTGGTGGCCATTGGCTGTTGTATCATACCCTGTATATGAGGGCTCACCCAAAGACTGCTTGAGACAGCATTAATGAAACAGATGCCCCTAAAAGGAAATCAGGCAGAAGAATTTTATCGACTAAATAATGAGAAAATGAATGAGACCAAGATGGATGAAATCTCCGATATGATGCTTGTGAATTTCGGGGGCGATGCTTAAAAGAAAAATGCAGAAGATAACAAATGGTAAATTAAAGAAAAAGGGGAAATTGTGGGATATAGGTAAATTAATGTTACTTCTGCAATTCTGCAATTATAATTGATTATATAAAAGTAAATGAACTCACACCAGTGTGTAATTGTTTCAGCCAAGAGCTGAGTCAACAAGAATGGAAACGATGTGGAGGAAATATATAACTGTTTTTGTATTAGCTAAAATTGTATGCCAGAATGAAACGTGACTGCAAAACAATGGTAGATATTACAGGCGAATAAATAAGATGCTGTGAGGGGAGGAAGTTAAACTAGATATGCCTGTACAAACAGTAGGTATAAACATCTGTTTCCCACTTTTACAGAGACACAGGAACAAACCCCAATTAAAAGGGTCATAAGGATCAATATGGTAGGGGAAGGTACAGATGGAGAGAGTAGATAATGATGAAGAAAGAATATGCCTAACAATGACCTACAGCGGGATGA
>NC_057718.1:15685886-15696588 GCF_004010195.1 Chiloscyllium plagiosum | reverse complement strand
CCTTCCTGTTATTCTTCCCAAAGTGCATCACCTCACATTTAGCTGCATTGAACTCCATTTGTCACCTCTCAGCCCAATTCTGCAGTTTATCCAAGTCCCCCTGCAACCTGTAACATTCTTCCAAACTGTCCACTACTCCACCGACTTTAGCGCCACCTGCAAATTTACTAATCCATCCACCTATGCCTGCGTCTAAGTCATTTATAAAAATGACAAACAGCAGTGTCCCAAAACAGATCCTTGTGGCACACCACTCGTAACCAGACTCCAGGCTGAATATTTTCCATCAACCACCACTCGCTGCCTTCTTTCAGAAAGCCACTTTCTAATCCAAACTGCTGAATCACCCTCAATTCCTGCCTCTGCATTTTCTCCAACAGCTTACCATGTGGAGCCTTATTAAAGGCTTTACTGAATTCCACGTATACCATGTCAACTGCCCTACCCTCATCTACATTCAAAGTTCGTGAAAAGATTTGTAGCTCGGGTGCTCGTTGTTGTGGTTCTGTTCGCCGAGCTGGGAATTTGTGTTGCAGACGTTTCGTCCCCTGTCTAGGTGACATCCTCAGTGCTTGGGAGCCTCCTGTGAAGCGCTTCTGTGATCTTTCCTCCGGCATTTGTAGTGGTTTGAATCTGCCGCTTCCGGTTGTCAGTTCCAGCTGTGCGTTGCAGTGGCCAGTATATTGGATCCAGGTCGATGTGCTTATTGATTGAATCTGTGGATGAGTGCCATGCCTCTAGGAATTTTCTGGCTGTGCTAAGTCATTTATAAAAATAACCATCTTCACTGTCCACTACACCACAAATTTTCATGTCATCTGCCAACTTACTAACCATACCTCCTAAGTTCACATCAAAATCTTTATATAAATTTAAAAAAGCAGTGGACCTTATGATATACCAATGATCACAGGCCTCCAGTCTGAGAAACAACCCTGAACCACCACCCTCTGTCTCTGACCTTCAAGGCAACTTTGTATACAATTGGCTAGCTCCCTTAGAGTCCACGTGAACAAAATTTGCCAACCAGTCTATCACGCAGAACCTTGTCAAACGCCTTGCTGAAGTCCATGTAGACAACATCTACTACTCTGCATTCATCAATCTTCTTTGTCACTTCTTTAAAAAAACTCAATCAAGTTAGTGAGACACCATTTCCCCCACACACAGCCATGGTGACTATCACTAATCAGAGTTGAAAGGTGTGGTGCTGGAAAAACACAGCAGGTCAGGCAGCAAGCGGGAAGGTAGCTTGGAAGGCGATAGGTGGGTGCAGGTGTGGGGTGATTGTGATAGGTCGGAACAAATGGTGGAGTGGATAGGTGAGAAGGAATATGGACAGGTGGGAGAGTTCAAGAGGGTAGTGCCAAGTTGGAGGGTTGGATCTGGAGTGAGACAGAGGGAAAGGAGATGAGGAAATTGGTGAAATCAGCATTGATGCAGTGTGGTTGGAGGGTCCCAAGGCAGAAGATGAGGCATTCTTCCTCCAGCTGGGGTGGCTAGAATTTGGTGATGAGGAGACTTGCATGTCCTTGGCAGAGTGGAAGGAGGAGTTGAAGTGGTTGGCCACAGGGCGGTAGGGTTGTTTGGTGCTAGTGGCCCAAAGATGTTCTCCGAAATGTTCCACGAGTTGGCAACCTGTCTCCCCAGTGTAGAGGAGACCACATCGAAAGCAACGGATACAGTAAATGATGTGCAAGAAAATCTCTGCCAGATGTGGAAGGATCCTCTGGGGCCTTGGATGGAGGTGAGGGGGAGGTGTGGGTGCAGGTTTTACAGCTCTTGAGGTGGCAAGGGAAGGAGCTGAGAGTGGAGGGTGGGTTAATGGGGGGCGTGGACCTAATGAGGGAGTTGCAGAGGGAATGGTATCTGTGGAATGCTGATAGGTGTGGGGAGGGAAATATATCATTGGTTGTGGGGTCTGACTGCAGAGGAAGATGCATTGTATCTGGAGATTGGTGGGTTGGAAGGTGAGGACCAGGGAGGTTCTCTCCTTGTTGCGCTTGGAAGGGTGGCATTCAAGGGCAGAGGTGCAGGAAGTTGAGGAGATGCGCTGGAGAGCATTTTTGACAACGTGGGAGAGGAAATTGTGGTCCTTAAAGTAGGAGGCCATGTGGGATGTTCTAGAATGGGAGCAAATGCGATAGAAACAGAGGAATTGGGAGTAAGGGATAGTGTTTTTATGGGGGGTGGCTGCTTCAGACTCTTGCACTGAGTTATCAGATATGATGGGCAAAATGGATTCCTTCTGCATTGTAACTATTCTATCATGAATTTAAGTGGTTATAACAATATCAGAGCATTGTGGTACTGGGAGGAAAGCTGCACAATTTGAGGTGAAATGTCAAAATAAGGGACTTATCTGTTCGAATGGATTTTAATGAGCTTGTCTCTTTACAGGGTAATACCAGAAATGAGAAGCTAATGATGAACAGAGAGCCAAGTCAATCTCAATTGGAAGGGAGACATTGGGGAGGTTTAACAGAGGACCCTAAAATTTTGAACATAGTCAACATAGTTAGAGAGACAATTACAGAATGTCATTGAAATAACTCCTCAGAGGTTGGCATCCCATCACTAATCACCTTTTATTTCCAAATACTTAGCCTTTGATCTTAGCACTGCTGCACACTGAGTCAGGCATTCGGAGTCCCAATATCTCTGACATTCACCCTTTTATGTCAACCACGACCAGATTAACAGCCCCAATCAGAGAAATCATATTCTATGATGTCCATCTGGCTGACCTTGTTACAATTACTACAGTCATGAAATTAAAATAATCACTACAAAAGTAGAGTAGAGGAACTACTGTAACAAAGATTTGGATGCTTTGACACGATGCATTTTTAAGAAAAAGCAGATAACCATTTGAAGCAGTTAAAGATATTGAATTATAGAAGAAATGCAACGTGCAATTTTGCATTATTCTAGTAAATTTACACAATGGACTGAATGATCTCCTTTCTATGTTAACCTTGTATAGGTTGTAATTCTATTTAAAGAGCAGTGGACCAAAACAAATTTTTGTTATTGATTGGACGGTAGTGGTTAGCACCACTACCTCACAGCGCCAGGTACCCAGGTGACTGGCTTTATGGAGTTTGCAGATTCTCCCTGTGGGCTTCCACCAAGTGCTCTGGTTTCCTCCCACCATCCAAAGATGTGCAGGTTAGGTGGATTGGCCATGCTAAATTGCCCTGTAGTGTCCAGGGTTGTGCAGGCTAGGTGAATTAGTCATGGGAAATGAAGGGTTATGGGGATACTGAGAGTCTGGGTGGCATGCTCTTCACAATGTTCGGTGTAGACTTGATGGCCCAAATGGCCTCTATCTGCACTGTAGGGATTCTAATTTATGATTCATGGGAAGTAGGCATCTCTGGCTGAGTTAGCATTTATTGCCCATCTTTGTTGCCCTTAGAATGTGGCAGTCAGCAGTCTCTTGAATAGCTGCAGTCAATTCGGTGTAGATAAACCCACAATGCCATTAGAAAGGGAGATCTAAAATTTTGATTCAGCAGCAGCGAAGGATTTGGCTTGAAATTGGTGAGATTTAGTCATGCATCTATTTCCTGCCACATTTGATTAAGTCATATTTAATGGACTTTAAAGTAATGTGTGATAAGCTCATTACCAAATTTTTGGGATTGCTACCTAATTGCAAACACTACAACAAATTATACTTTAACACTTTTAATGTAATAAATTGTCCAAGGTGCATCAGACAATGGAACAAAATCTTGGTAAGGACAATATGCTCTTTGACTGTGACTGCGCAAATACTTTGAATTCATAAGATATCCCAAAAAATACCCTGCAAAGACCGCAACAAATATTACATTGGACAAATGGGCAGGAAACTAGCTACCAGGATACACAAGCACCGATTAGCCACCAAAAGACATGACCAACTATCGCTAGTATCCATACACACAGATGAAGAGGGACACCAGTTCGACTGGGACAATACATTCATCGTGGGACAGGCTAAACAAAGACACACAGGGGACTTTCTAGAGGCCTGGCATTCAAACCAGAACTCCTTTAACAAACAAATCGATTTGGAGTCTATTTACCAACTTCTCAGGAAAAGAATCAGAAGTGATATTATCCACCACAACAGACCAAGACAAATAAATAACAAGTGGGGCAGAACCCCAGTGCTTCATTGGAGGCTTACTGATGATGTTACCTAACATGGTGTTGAAATGTCTAAAAACAAATCTACCAGCTCAGAGAGCAAATCATATCCTAATAAATTTAAACTCAATGACCTAAAGCTTGATGACTTAGATGAACTGTAAAGGTCACAAATGCAACCAAATATGGACAATGAAATACCTATAACAGGGCAAAGCTCTTGAAATCTGCCACTTCAAGTGAACAGAAGACAGCATCTACACACAGCTGTGTTCTACGCGTGAGTATCCTCTTTCCATCTCTTGTCTATTTATGCCCTTCTACCACATTCCTTGGTCACAGAAGAACAAAGAAAATTTACAGCCCAGGAACAGGCCCTTCAAGCCTGAGCCGATCCAAGTGTACTGTCTAAATCTGTCGGTCAATTCCTAAGCATTTGTATCCCTCTGCTCCCCACCGACTCATGCATCTGTCCAGACGCATCTTAAATGAATCTACCGTGTCTGCCTCTACCACCTCTGCTGGCAATGTATTCCAAACGCCCACCAACCTCTGTGTGAAGTACTTGTCGCGTGTATCCCCCTTAAACTTTCCACCTCTCACCTTGAAAGCATGATCTCTGCTTTGCCAGACTTTTTATGCTTCTGCTGTCAACTCCATTTCTCTTTTTCCAAATCCTAACTGGCATACTGAGTGTCTGCAGCATTTTCTGTTTACATTATAGAACATAGAAAAATACAGCGCAGTACAAGCCCTTTGGCCCTCGATGTTGCGCTGATCCAAGCCCACCTAACCTACACTAGCCCACTCTCCTCCATATGCCTATCCAATGCCTGCTTAAATGCCCATAAAGAGGAAGAGTCCACCACTGCTACTGGCAGGGCATTCCATGAACTCACGACTCGCTGAGTAAAGAATCTACCCCTAACATCTGTCCTATACATACCACCCATTAATTTAAAGCTATGCCCCCTCGTAATAGCTGACTCCATACATGGAAAAAGGTTCTCATGGTCAACCCTATCTAAACCCCTAATCATCTTGTAAAAACCCCTAATCATCTTATAATTTTAATTAGATTGTTTTATAGACGAGATAGAAAAACTGACCTATTTAATTGCCTGCTAACATTATAGCTACATTACATGATAGTATACAATTGAACGTACTGCTTACTCTATGTAACATTTAATACATGCAATGATTTTACTGCTGATCAAAGAATATATATAATCAAATCATCTAGGGAGTGATAGGAAAGGAATAGTAAGTTTTTCCCCCTTACAAATGAATGGATGTCTGTGAAGTCAGAATCTATGAATTTTAAAAAAGTCTTATACTTAGTAAAAACTTCTTTTGCTCACCTCAGATTCTAAACCTTTCTGTCTCTCTAGCACCCTTTCCTCTTTAAGATGTTCATTAAAATCCTGTTATATGACTTGGTGTCAAATTCTAGTTTATTAAAGGTCTGGACATTTTATTTCACCAAGGGTGATTTTTGTATTCACATTGTTGTTGCAAATTGAAGGTCCATTTCGGCTTGTTATTCAAGCTATCACTGCATTGTTTCAGGATGAAGTTAAAATGGGAATAGACAATTATGGTACTCTGGTCAGTGTTCATCCAAAACAGATCACCTGGCAATTTTGATAGTTTGCTGTTTGAGAGACCTTGCACACACAAAGACCTCAGTCTTTTCTCCATTTTTTATTTCCTCTCCCCATGTGTTCTCAATTTCTATTCCCTCAATCCCTCTCCACCCTCCCTTTGTGGCTACAATTTCAACTAAAACGCAAATATTCTTTCTCCAAGGAACAATCACTTCTTTCCTTTAAACTGTCACTATAATCACATTCTCTGCCGACAAAAACTATGTTTCCACTTTTACCTTCAAACTAAATTAACGGTCACTTATCCCAGTTGTTTGATGTCTTGTAGTTTATAAAAGCACTTGTAATTTATAGATTTCATCAACAAATTTTAAACTACTCCCCACTTTCTGTAATTTCTTCCTATCCGTTTTTCCTTTAACCTGCTACCTATCTAAATGGAGCCAGCACATTGTCTCTCTTGCCAACCCAAACCCTCACTTCTAAAGACACTCAAATATATATATTCATATACCTAGCTTCCTAATTTACATACAGTCCCTCTGTGACATCATCTACAAACAGGATCAAACTTCACATTGAATCAGACAACTAACTCTATCTTTATTCCTTCTATACCATTAGACATTCATTCTTCAATAGATCTTAAATTCCTCTGGTGCAACAATCAATAATTGCCATTGACCTGGCTATAAAATTCATTTCTTTGTTACCCATTCCTTTGTCCTCTCCAATCAATCAGGTTGAATGTGCTGTTAGCAACCAAGCTTCTTCTCCAGTGTTTTCCTAACCATCCCCCGTAATCTGTAATTGCTTTGTGTAGGTTGTCTTTTGCAAAGTCTTGCTTGCATGACACCAGACACGAGTCACCATGACACCAGTCCTCAATTTACCTACTTTGGTTCGACTCAATGTTGCAAATTTAAAATCTTCTTATTTAAATTCCTCCGTCATTCCATCCTACCACTGTAACCTCCTTCAAGTATCCACTCACTTTTGGGTAATCTCCTTCCTTTCATCCACACCATCAGTAGCAAGGCTTTCAGGACTTCAGTGCTAAAACCTATTCACTACTCTTTCTTTCTTTAGAAACACCTCTATTTTTTAAAGTGAGCTGGTCAGAAACTCAAGTTGCCATATTAGCATGTGTTTTCTGTGAAGCACCTTAGAAAATATCTTGCTTTAAAAGCTACTGTGACAATTAGAACTTGCATTTTTATTCACCTCTTTTGTTGTGCAATCATGGTGTGAAAATTAACTGCTGTTCTGTCCTCACAAACAACAACCAGGACTTTTCAAAAAGCAATTAATTGGTTGGCAAGCAGTGTGGTTCTAACCAGCAAATTAGTATTCCAGAGAAGGTGAGTTAAAATCTTAAGTGGTAATTTGAGAATTTGGATTTTGTAAAAGAAATGTCTAGAAGTAGAGGTGGATTTTAAGTAATATAAATTTAAATAAGAAACTGCTGGAAATACTGAGGTCAGGTAGTATTTGGAAGGAGTTAACGTCCTTACCAATTTATCAGATCATTAATTGTTTCCCTCTCCACAGAGACTGCCTGACATAGCATTTACTTTGCTTATTAGTTAATTCTCATGCCACAGCATTTTGCTGCTGACTGTGAAGCATCAGATTATGGTTTAAAAATCTAAACGGCTCAATAAAATTTTCTTCAGGGAAAGAAATACTCTGTTCGCAGCAACTCTGGGTTATACATGACTCAAAGTCCCACACCAACATGATTGGCTCATAAAACATACATTGAAGTGACCGAGCAAGCCACTCAGTTACATCAGTTAGGATGGAGGAAAGTGGTTATGTTGCTGAATTAGTAATCCAGAGACCAAACTGAGTAGCTAGGCGTTCAAATTCTATCACATAAACTGGGGAATTTAGTTTTGGTTAGTCAGGTAAATCTGGAAATAAGAAATTTGTATCTATAATGGTGAAACTATTGGGATTGTCCCAAATGCCGAGCTTTCCTGTCCAGCCTATTTCCCCTAACATCAAGAATGAATTGTTAAACTTTGATTTGTGAATTTGGAGATTGTTGCAAAATCAATTTCATGATAAATAGACTCAGTCATGTGGGGCAGATGGTGCTTGAAAGGTTGGCAGAGGAGATGCTTTCGAGATCTGTGCACACTCACCAATGGACACTCCAGTCTTTGGATATGTTCAATGCCTTCTGAATGAAACTTATTTATTTTGATTGGTCATAAGTCAAAAACTTTCATGGGGTATGTTTAATATTTCATGGGGTGCTTTGAGGACATAAATAATGTGTTTCTGTTCTTTTGGGATTCTCCTGCCATGACAGAGTTTGAACAGATCAGTTGTTTTGAGAATCTGGTAATATTTTCCATCCATCAGAGATGCTCAGTGTCTCAGAGCTTTGCCTCGGGAGAGGCTGCTGCTGTAGTATCTCACTGTTGCCACATAATCTGGAGGCTCTTGTGAAGGCATTGCAGATGATAGTCCTCACATGCTTTGAACTATACATTGTATATTTTCCAAGTCTCCAGAATATATCGGAATACAGGGATCACTGCTGCCCAGTAAACTATGGTTTGGTTTTGCACTTTAGATGTGGTCCTCACGTTATCTTTATCCAACTGCTGAAGGCTCGACTACACATCAGCGGCAATGATGAATTATTGTTATGTTTTTCTTTGCTAAGAATAGGTTCCCGAGATATGTGAAAAAGTCCATGTTTTCCAGGATCTCAACATCCGTGGGAGGAAGTGAGATGTTGAGAACTGCTTAGAAAAAAAAACCTTTTAGTTTTCCAGGTGCTTAACGAAAGAATCTTTTCCTCACATGCTTCAGAACAGGAATCAAGGATGACACGGAACTCAAGTTTCTGAGTGAGCGAAAAACCATCCGAATAACTCAGCACTATAGTGCGCTGGTTGACTCGAATCTCTCAAAGGTAAAATGGGGTTAAGAAAACAAACAGCACTCTCTTCAGGGCAACAAAGGTTCATTGTCCATTCTGGCAATGAGTATATACGTAGAGGGGAAAAAAAACCTCTGATAAAATACCAATCAAACACGAGTTAGCTGCAAAAACATATCCTCATCAGATACCATTTTACTCTCTTGCCTTCATGAAGACCTCAAATAATGACTACTTACTACTGTCCCTGTCCTCCAGGCGTCGACTCTGCAGGTTTTAAATAAAGTTAAGCGGGGCGGTGCCTAACCGCTGTATTTTGAATGCGGGCGGGAATTCCACCTCCCGGTCAGCGGCTCCCGCGAGAGTTTGACGTCAGACGAGAGTAGGGGCGGGGGTGGGAGGGAGGGGATTGCGCAGCCCCAGCTGGGAAATGGCGCTGACGTTAAAGTAAAAGGAGCGGGAGCGAGAGAGAGGGGGTAAAGAAACAGGGATTGGGGCTGAGGGACGAGGAGAGGCTCGGCGCAGAAAGACAGCAGTCGCCGCGCTGGTAAAAGAATCAGCCGAGGAAGGGAGAGGGCGGTGGAAGGGCCATCGCGCCTTGGATTTAATGACAGGATCATCCCGGAGGCGGTGTTGGCTGCCGCATCTGATCGCAGGTAAGGCGCCGTGGTGTAGAGACGCCTGTCCGGATCCGCTCTCATCACCTAGCCACCCCACTCCAACCCCCGGATCTGGCGGGGGATGGTGGGCCTGCGACTGAGGCCCGCCTTCGATCGCGTTGGGCCAGACTGGAGGGCGAGTG
The DNA here is from genome assembly GCF_004010195.1 of Chiloscyllium plagiosum. Classification (NCBI taxonomy): domain Eukaryota; kingdom Metazoa; phylum Chordata; class Chondrichthyes; order Orectolobiformes; family Hemiscylliidae; genus Chiloscyllium; species Chiloscyllium plagiosum. Next base: position 15,687,137 of record NC_057718.1, on the reverse strand, counting down.
AGTCACTGCTTTGTAGGCCCCGCCGCACGCCCGGCTCTTCCCCGTGAGCATGTCCAGGGTTTTGAACAGGACCTGAAAAACGTAAGGATTTGAGTTGGGGTCTGCAGGGCGTGCAGAATCCCAGAGGAGACCTGCTCTCTCGAAGTTATTTTAATCGAATCGATATAAAAGAGAAAGAAGCAATTGCCGCCTTCCCGTTCATCTCGCTTTGAATAGTCAGCATGTGTCAGATAGTCCGAGTGCAATGATCCCCATTTATTAACACATGTAAATCACACCATGGTGGTAAAGTCCACAGGGAGTGGAGCATAGCCTGTTCCCGCCTCCGCCACTTTATTTGTGAATGCTGTACTGGGATTTGTCCTGCTGTAGACGAAATCTGCACGTTGTGCTTTTGAATAAAGACCAGACCCACGTTGTGTTGGAAGCGTCAGTTGAACGGTGTCGGGGGCTTTTGAGTGGATCCACACGGAGCTGCATGTCCTCCGCGTAGAACAAATCTGTGCCGTGAACTGGTCTCCGAATGTCGGTCGACTGTAGGGAACTAACAGCAGTGTTCGAATCCTGTCGAGCTTGTATTTTGTTCTTTGTAGCGGAACAATTTTAATATTCCGTCTTGCGTGGAGAAGTTTGACGGCAAAGATCGTTGTCAACATATATCGCATTGAAATTGTCAGAACATGATTTGTGTATTGAGAAGGAATTTCGCTTTTTTTAATTGTGTTTTGACGCCTTGTTTTAAATAGATTTTTGATCACTGTGCAGGCAAATAAAGGTGTGGACAGTAAAATCCCACAGACAGCAAATCAGCGACTCTCTGCAGTTAGTACTCCCGTGAGATTGTTCACAATCAGGACTCCCGCCCACCTTCCGAGGACCCCTTCGCCCACCTCCAACACACTGCATCCACCTGGACACCTCGCGCTGGCCTATTACCTGCCCTCAACCTCTTCATTTCCAACTGCTGCCGGGACATTAACCGCCTCAACCTGTCAACCCCACTCCAACCCCTCACCCTCGCAGCACGCAGCCCTCCAATCCCTCTGCTCCAATCCCAACCTCACCATCAAGCCAGCAGATAAAGGAGGTGCAGTGGTAGTCTGGCGCACTGACCTCTACACTACTGAAGCCGAACGCCAACACCAGGACATCTCTTCCTACCGCCCCCTCGATCATGACCCTACCCCCATCACAAAACCATCACTCCCAGACCATACAGAACCTCATCACCTCAGGAGATCTCCCACCCAC
>NC_057718.1:15678314-15685460 GCF_004010195.1 Chiloscyllium plagiosum | reverse complement strand
AAATCATCCGCCGACATTTCTGCCACCTCCAAAAAGACCCCACCACCAGGGATATATTTCCCTCCCCACCCCTTTCCGCCTTCCGCAAAGACCGTTCCCTCCGTGACTACCTGGTCACGTCCACGCCCCCCTACAACCCACCCTCCCATCTTGGCACTTTCCCCTGCCACCGCAGTAACTGCAAAACCTGTGCCCACACCTCCTCCCTCACCTCTATCCAAGGCCCTAAAGGAGCCTTCCACATCCATCAAAGTTTTACCTGCACATCCACTAATATCATTTATTGTATCTGTTGCTCCCGATGCGGTCTCCTCTACATTGGGGAGACTGGAAGCCTCCTAGCAGAGCGCTTTAGGGAACATCTCCAGGAAACCCGCACCAATCAACCACACCGCCCTGTGGTCCAACATTTCAATTCCCCCTCTCACTCTGCCGAGGACATGGGGGTCCTGGGCCTCCTTCACCGCCGCTCCCTCACCACCAGACGCCTGGAGGAAGAACGCCTCATCTTCCGCCTCGAACACTTCAACCCCAAAATGTCAAAAAGTGGCGCTAGAAAAGCATAGCAGCATCCGAGTAACAGGAGAGTTGATGTTTTGGGCATAAGCTCTTCATCGGGAACGTCAGTGGGAGGAGCAGTTGGCAAAGGGACTGAGATAAGTAGGAGGGGGTGGGAATGAGGGGCAAAATAGCTAGGAAGGCGATAGGTCAATGCAGGTGAGGGAAAGTGAGGACTGCAGATGCTGGAGATTAGAGTGGAGAATGCAGTGCTGGAAAAGCACAACAGGTCAGGCAACATCCGAGGAGCAGGAAAATCGATGTTTCGGCAAAAGCCATTCATCAGGAAGGTGGGGTGGGTGCAGGTGGGGGATGATGGGGTTGAGAGGATAGTTGAGACGGAAGATGGTCAGATGGGAGAAGTTCAAGAAAGCGGTGCAAAGCCGGAAAGTTTGCCTCAATTATATAAATGTACTTTCTAGATATTGTCAGAGAAGTCCTGGTCATAATTGAGGCATTTTTACATTGATTACAAACTCTTCTTTTTGAAGGAAGAAACCTTTATTCTGGTTTTGATCCTGTTGAAATATACTTAGAGACATGGAGCACTTGGCCCCTCGACTTTGCACCACCATTCATTAAGGTAACTGACCCGATTGCTCCACTATTTCAAATATTACTCCTCAAGAATTTATCTAGCTCTGACTTCAGAATGCTCAAAGATTCTATGTGCCTTTTGAAAAAGGGAATTACAATTTCTAATGACCATCTGTAAGTGAAAATTTCACCTCATCGGTGACCTCTAATTTTAAAACAGTGACCTCCTAGTTCTAGATTCTGTCACAAGGGGAAACATCTTCTCCACATTCACTCTATTGTGATCCTGCAAGATCTTTGTATGATTTGAGTTGAACCCCAGCAGATTTACCCAGCCAATCCAACCTTCCCTCAAGACAACCGACTAATTTCATGTGTTACTCTAATAAACCTTCTGTGAACTGCTTCTGATAAATTTCCACTCTTCCTTAAATAAGAAACAAACAACTTGCACAATACTCCACAGTGCTGTCAATTTTGTGTTCTGACCAGCTACGTTTCTTGCTTTGTGTATGTGTGTGAAATGTAATACTGTTGTGTGAGAATGAGAGAACAAGGTTATGAGCATTAAAAAAATTTTTTTTTATATGCTGATGATTTGAAATGGAAAGTGTGTCCTGGAAATGTATGATAGCTCACCTTAGTATCCAAGTGGGAAAGAAAAGCTGTGTACAAAGTGCACATTTGATTATGCCGAGGTTGAACTTTTGAAAAATTCCCAAACTTTCCAAACTGATCTTCTGCAGTGGGTATTCTTCAAACATAAGCCATCAACACAGCTTGAATGGCAGTAGAAAGGAGTAGAGAAAGTATTCCGTTTGTCGCTTGAAAACAGTTTGATTTTCTTGCATTCGTTTGCTGAAGTAGTTTATTCTGCCACCTAACGTATAATTAAATGTTTTTTCCAAACAGACTGATATGTGGTAACGTATGACATTGCATTGAGAATTTTTTTTAATACTGGTGCTCACATCAAAACTGCAAAATAACATGATTTGAAACCTTTTGCAATTTTGTTTTGATCTGACATCTAATAAGATGAGTTCAGTTACATTTTTGAGTTTAAACAGCTAAGATAATGCTCTTATAAGGCCAGGAGCCACTCTGGAACACATTGGTTGTATCTTTTTGAAGTTATAGCTTTTTCCATTTAGTTGGTTACTTTGTGTCAGCTTCTGATCTGCAGCCTTAATTCTGTATATTATAATATATATAGTATATGCATGCATTTCTAGCAAGTTTCTGAATTTTAAGGATACTTATCCAGTACCACAGTTTGAGCAGTCTGTGTGCTACTCTATGGCCAGAAACATTAATTTCCTCTGTATATTGCAATTGATAGTATTTTTAGTGCAGTATACCCATGTATGGTTGTCAGGTATGTGAAAGATATGTCCTCTAGCAGAGTCGTTAATACCTCAATGTTGGGCAAGTTTGCATGTTGAGACGATACTTCTGTCCGTTGTCTGTCTTTTGCAGAGGTACTATTGATAGCGCTTTGAGATGTCTGCAGTAGACTCTGAAGCATATGGAGTTAGTTTTGAGAAGATTTGTAGCTCAGGTTGAGCTTCTGGATGAGCTGGAAGGTACGTTTTCAGACGTTTCATCACCATACTAGGTAACATAATCAGTAAGTTTCCACAGGACCTTCCAGCTCAGCAAGCAAACCTGCACCCAGCATATAGGAATGCTGGACACACTTGCTCCAGTAAACTGAACCTTAATTTCCAGCTTGCAGTTCTGGCCTTGAAATTCTGCTTCCCTCAGAAGGCAAAAAGGCAGTCAACCATACCCACTGACTCATGGGAGACCCTGATTTGACTTGTGACTGACGAAAATGGTGAAGGCCGGTTTGGGAGTACATCAAACACTTAAGAGACTTTGGGCATATGCATTGGTCTTTAAGTTTCAATTAGCTTGTTGACATCACTGACTGACCAATATTTATTGCCCGTCTCTAGTTGTCCTTGAGAAGATGGTGGTAAGCTGTTGCCTTTAACTGCTGTGGTTAGCGTACTGTAGTTTGACTCGCATGTCATTGAGGGAATTCCAGGATTTTGACACAGCAACATAGAAGCATGTCACTGTTCCTTCAAAGTCGAATTGAGTGGCCTTGAGTAGAACGTGCAGGTAGTGCTGTTCCTTATTATCTGCTATCATTGTCCTTTTTGATAGAAGTAGTTTGGAAGGTGCTGTCGAAGGAACCTTGGTGAATTTCTGCAGTGCATCTTGTAGAACACACTGTTCTACTATGCTTTGGTGGAGGGGGGAGTTGATGTTTGTAGATGTGCTAATGAAGTGGACTTGTCCTGGATGGTGTTAAGCTTCTTGTGTTGTTGGAACGGTAGCCATACCTGGCAATTGGAGAGTATTTCATTACACTCCTGACCTGTACCTTGTCAGTGGTGGACAAGCTGTGGATCGTCAGGATGTGAGTTAATTTTCACAGAATTCCTCGCCTCTGTGCATTTTTAATCACTGCATTCATATGATGCGTTCAGTTGAGTTTCTGTCACTTTTAGTGGGGCCTGGATATCGCCCAGATCTTGTTGCACTTCAACATGGACTGCTTCAGTATCTGAGGAGTTGCTAATGGTGCTGAACATTGTGCATCATTGGTGAACATTTCTATTTTGCCCTTGTGATGGCAAGTTCATTGAGGAAGCAGCTGAAGACACTACCCTGAGTGACTCCTGAAGGTGAGATGAGACCTTGCTTCCAAACTGCTGCTGGCAACGCATTCCATGCTCTCTCAACTCTGTGTAAAGAACCCGCCTTTGACATCCCCTCTATACTTTCCTCCAACCAGCTTAAAACTATGACCCCTCATGTTAGTCATTTCTGCCCTGGGAAATTAGTCTCTGGCGATCGACTCTATCTATGCCTCTCATTATCTTGTATACCTCAATTAGGTCCCCTCTCCTCCTCCTTTTCTCCAATGAAAAAAGTCCGAGCGCAGTCAACCTCTCTTCATAAGATAAGCCCTCCAGTCCAGGCAGCATCCTGGTAAACCTCCTCTGAACCCTCTCCAAAGCATCCACAGCGTTCCTATAATAGGGCGACCAGAACTGGACGCAGTATTCCAAGTATTGGTTAGACTGTTTCCTGATAGTGATCAGTACCATTCAGGAGCCCTCAGAAGAAACTTGTATCCATATGCAGCAAACTATGAAAACATTCAGACTTGAATTGATGGGCCATAAGTAACCGTAGCTGGGCCCAGGTATAAATGTAGGTTTTCTTTCCTGCACATAATTTTCTATCCACCTGCATAATTTGGAGGCACAGAACTGAGTTTCTGTACCTTTCATGCTCCAAGTACAATATTTATATGGTTGTTATGTTTTGAGGTTATCTTTTGAATTTAGTATAAATTGAAGGAATGAAGGGACTCATCAAAGCTGTACTAATTTCTGCCTGGCAACAAGCCTGGGAACTTGGTTCCTTTGTTCACAAGAGAGGCTCAAGTCAAGAAACTTGCTGAGAAGGTACAAATTCTTTATACCTGTAAATAATGTGAACAGCATCATTACTGACAAAGGGTAGATGAGAAAATTCCCAGTATCACAAGGACGTTTTAGCAATGTCATATTTTATAAACAGTTATACTTTAAATTATCTGTTTAATTCCAAGATTGAATGGGACTGAGAGAATCACAGAAAGAAGCCATTCAGCCCAATGTGGCTGCACCAGCTCTCCATATGAGCATTGTGCTTTACTGTCATTCTCCCCATACCCTTGGATGTTATTTAAACAGAAACAATTATCCAATGCCTTCTTGAATGCTTCAATTGAACCTGTCTCCACCACGATTCCAGGCAGTGACAAATCTGGTCTGGGCCTGGCGACTTGTCAATCTTAATGTTTGACAAAATGTTCAGCATATCAGCTTCCTCTATCTCTATCCATTCCAGCATGCTTACCTGCTTTTCAAAGGTTTCATTCACTACAAAGTTCGTTTCTTTCGTAAAGACAGAAGCAAAAAACTCATTTAGGGCTTCCCCTACCTCCTCAGGCTCCACACACAAATTCCCTGTGCTATCCTTGATCGGGCCTACTCTTTCTTTGACCATTCTCTTATTCCTCACATAAGTGTAAAATGCCTTTGTGTTCTCCCTAATCTGTTCTGCCAAGCCTTTCTCGTGCCCCCTCCTGGCTCTCCTCAGACCATTTTTGAGCTCCTTCTCACCTGCTTGTAATCCTCTAGAGCTGAGCTTGACCCTAGCTTCCTCTACCTTACGTAAGCTACCTTTTTCCTTTTGACGAGAAGCTCCACCGCTCTCGTCATCCAAGGTTCCTTTATCTTACCACTTATTGCCTGTCTCAGAGGGACACATTTATTTATCACTTGCAACAACTGTTCCTTAAACAGTCTCCACATGTCTATAGTGCCTTTACCATGGAACAATTGCTCCCAATCCATGCTTCCTAACTCATGTTTAATCGCAACATAGTTTCCTCTTCCCCAATTAAATATCCTCCCATTTTGCCTAATCCTCTCCTTCTCCATAGCTATGTAGAAGTAGTTTAAAGTCATTCTCCATCCTGCTGAAGAAGATGACTGACCGTTAACTGTTGCTTTAGACATTGGGTGGGAGAACACCTCTTAGCACCATCAAATTCTTATTGTATTAAGTTGTCTAATCTCTCATTGTTTTTCCTGGCTAGATTTAACTGGATGTCAAACTATTACAAATTATGAATTCTAATTTAATTTATTGATGTGCCAAGCTGAATCATGTTGAATGTGAATAAGGCACCTATGAAGATCAGAAACATGCATTTATCCACAGCAATTAGTGTGCTGTTTTCTCCTTGTTCTTAGCTGTCTTTCTAGGGCATTCGTGCCAGCAAAAAAAAACCTAAAACATTGCTGCAGGAATACAGTATTGTGTGCTGAAACAAATAATCCTGGTTTAACTGTAGTTAATATTCAGATTCTATCAGCCCCTGTTTTGCCAGTGTCTTTCAAAAAAATTGAAACAAGTGCATTACTTATGCGCTTTGTTCACTACTCCAAACAGAAACTATGCATATGTTTGTTTGTATCACATTGATAATATGTATATTCTGTTCATACTTGGATACATCGTAAAATTACTTCAAACAAAAAAACATGCTTCTGCAGGAAGTTCTGACAATAACACTAATCTGCGTTGACAATACATAGGTAAAGCCTGTAACAAATTTTATTTGTAATAGAACAGAAAGTAAAGAATACTATGTTTATGATTATCACATTCATGATTTGTAAAATTGCAGAAGCCATATGTATGTTCTAGGGTTAGTTTTATAAATTCATTCTTCTTTTCTCCCTTCAATATCCCTCCTTTCCTTCACATTCTCTCCAGTCAAACAAAAGTATACCTACAAGAAAATATCATGATTCTGACCCAAGGCTTTCAGATTTTAACTGGACATTATATTCTGTTTTGAGATCAATTGTTAGAGTACTTTTCTAGATCCTTGGCAAAAGTAATGGTGCCATGGGGAAAGAACATTTTTGTACAGCAAATAGTTACTATTCAGAATGTGTTGCCTAGGAGTGTAGTGAAGGGAAGTTCAGAAGGTAACTTAACCATTATCAGAAAAAAAAACTTCAAGGCTATGAGGAACAGGTAAGAGAATGGCAAAGGAAGCATTGCTCCATCAGATAACCAGTAAAGACCAGACAAATGGCTCTGTTCAGTGCTGTGACGGTTATAGAACATAGAAGAATACAGCGCAGTACAGGCCCTCTGTTGCGCCGATCCAAGCCCACCTAACCTACACTAGCCCACTATCCTCCATATGCCTACCCAATGCCTGCTTAAATGCCCATAAAGAGGGAGAGTTCACCACTGCTACTGGCAGGGCATTCCATGAACTCACGACTCGCTGAGTAAAGAACCTACCCCTAACATCTGTCCTATACCTACCACCCCTTAATTTAAAGCTATGCCCCCTCGTAATAGCTGACTCCATACGTGGAAAAAGGTTCTCACGGTCAACCCTATCTAAACCCCTAATCATCAAGTCACCCCTAAACCTTCTTTTCCCCAATGAAAACA
>NC_057718.1:15577629-15677344 GCF_004010195.1 Chiloscyllium plagiosum | reverse complement strand
AATCTCTTCAGCCTCCACACGCAACTTCCCACTACTATCCTTGACTGGACCTATTCCTACCCTAGTCATTCTTTTATTCCTGACATACCTATAGAAAGCCTTAGGGTTTTCCCTAATCCTACCAACTAAGGACCTTTCATGTCCCCTCCTTGCTGCTCTTAGCTGTCTCTTCAGGACCTTCCTGGCTACCTTATAACACTCAATTGCCCCAATTGAACCTTCATGCCTCATCTTTACATAGGCTGCCCTCTTCCATTTAACAAGGGATTCCAATTCCTTATTACACCACGGCTCCCTCACATGACCCTTTCCTCCCTGCCTGACAGGTACATACTTATCAAGGACACGCAATAGTTGCTCCTTGAACAAGCTCCACATATCAATTACGCCCTTGCCTTGAAGCCTACTTTTCCAAGCCAAGCATCCTAAGTCATGCCTCACCGCATCATAATTTCCCTTCCCCCAGCTATAACTCTTGCCCTTCAGTGCACACTTGTCCCTCTCCATCACTAGAGTAAAAGTCACCGAATTGTGGTCACTGTCCCCAAAGTGCTCACCTACCTCTAATTCTAACACCTGGCCTGGTTCGTTACCCAGAACCAAATCCAGTATGGCCTCACCTCTTGTTGGCCTATCTACATATTGTGTCAGGAAACCCTCCTGCACACATTGGACAAACACCGACCCATCTAACTAACTAGCTTTCCCAATCAATATCAGGAAAGTTAAAGTCCCCCATAACAACCACCCTATTACTTTCACTCTTCTCCTGAATCATCCTCGCAATCCTTTCTTCTACGTTTCTAGGACTGTAAAAAAACTCCGAACAGAGTGACCTCACCTTTCCTATTCCTAACCTCAGCCCAAACTACCTCAGATGGCGAGTCTTCATCCATCGTCCTTTCCACCGCTGTAATACGATCTTTGACAAGCAATGCCACACCTCCCCCTCTTTTACTCTCACCTCTGACCCTACTAAAACATTTAAACCCTGGAACCTGCAACAGCCAATCCTGTCCCTGTTCTACCCATGTCGAACAGGGACAGGTTCTACAAATTCAAAACATAAAGTTTCAGTTGCGATGCAACATATTCTTTTATTAATAATTTATAACAGAAATCTCCAAGTTTGTGCTTTATGGATGTAAATTTGCTTGCTGAGTTGGAAAGTTCATTTCAGACATTTCATCACCATGCTAGGTAACATCATCAGTGAGCCTCTGGTGAAGCGCTGGTGTTATGTCCCACTTGCTATTTACGTTGGTGATGTCATTTCCTGTTCTTTTCCTCAGATCACGGTAGATGGGGTCCACATCGATGTATTTGTTGATAGAGTTCAGGTTGGATTGCCATGCTTCTAGGAATTCTTGTGCGTGTCTTGGTTTGGCTTGTCCTAGGATGGATGTGTCAAAGTGGTGTCCTTCATCATCTGCATGTAAGGATACTAGTGAGAATGGGTGATGTCCTTTTGTGGCTAGTTGATATTTGTGTATCCTGGTGGCTAGTTTTCTGCCTGTTTGTCCAGTGTCGTGTTTGTTGCAGTTGTAAGATACTTTGTAAATGGCATTCATTTTGCTTGTCTGTATAGTATCTTTTAAGTTCATTAGCTGTTGTTTTAGTGTGTTGGTGGGTTTGTGGGCTACCATGATGCCAAGACATCTGAGTAGTCGGCGAATCATTTCCAAGATGTAGGGGAGAGTGGCTAGATTTTCTGGGCACTTTTTCTCTGCTTGGTTGAGTTTTTGCTGAGAAATCGGCGTACTGTGTTCATTGGTTACCTGTTCTTTTTGAATATGCTGTTTGGGTAATTTTCCTCTGCTCTACGTAGTTCTTCTGTGCTGCAATATGTGGTGGCTTATTGAAATGTTCTAATGCAGCTCTGTTTATGGATGTTGGAATGGTTGCTTCTGTAGTTCAGTATTTGGTCTGTATGTGTTTGTTTTCCTGTAGAAGCTGGTTTGAAGGTCCCCATTGACTCTTCACTCTACTGTGACATCGAGGAATGGCAGTTTGTTCCTGTTTTGTGAACTTTAGCCTAGTAAGGATGTTAATGATGGTCTTGAAGGTTTCCTCTAATTTAGTGTGTGTTATTTTATGCAAACAGGTGTCAAGTTACACTTAGTGTTTAAATTAGCTGCCCTGTGAATTTACCTGTAGTAACTGATGTGCGGGAGCCTTGCATACTCTGCAAAGGATCAGTGTTCCTGTCAATTATTCCACAAATTGTAGGTACAATTGGATATTAGGAGTTATGAGCACCTATCTCGTTGACTTCCTGAAGTAGTGCTATTTGAGATCCCAGTGTTCAAAGCATAGATTTAGTGCAAACGCCAGCCTAAGATGGAAAATGCTTACTAGAGGCATTTCATGTGACAAGTACACTTAATATCCTTTTCCCATAATTACCACGTTACCATACACCCCTGGTGATAGCAGTACCCAAGTTTTGGATTAAAACATTTTGTTTGCAGCATTTAAATAGTTTATGATGTATTGATGTCTAAATACTGTTATTAACACAGTAAAAAAAAAACCCATCGATCTTTGCAAGTCTGTAAATAACAAAACACACTGTAAAAAGAAACAATGAGAGTGGAAGACAACAGCATGGGGGAATATGAGGTAGTTCTGGGAGGATGTGTGTTGGAGCATAAATCTAGTACCAATAAACCAAAACATTTCAATCACTCCATAACAATTCGATAAATAGCAAGAATTGTAAATCCTTGATATTCTCAGACCCTAATATTTGATCGCCATTATGTACATGTCTACGTTGATACAGCAATATCCCTATCTCCTCTTCTTGAGGTCTTGGGCAGAGGTGAGCGGAATGGTGTTGGCACAGGTTTTGCACTTCCTGTGGTGGCAGGGAAAGGCCCCAGGAGTGGGGTGTGGGCTGGTGGGGGGCCGTGGACCCGACAAGGGAGTCACATAGGGAATGATCTCTCCAGAATGCTGATGGGGTGGGGAGGAAAATATATATTTAGTGGTTAGGGTCCATTTGTAGGTGGTGGCACAGGATGATGCGGTGGTTGGAGGTTGCCCTCCACTGCACATCCGCCCTTGAACCCCACCCCTCCCAACAAGGACAGAACCTCCTTGTTCCTCCCCTTCCATCCCACTAATCTCTGCATACATCACATCATCCTCCACCACCTCCAAATGGACCCCCCCATCAAAGATATCCCCCTGCCCCAAACCCTGCCAGTATTCCGGACAGACCATTCCCTCCACGACTTCCTCATCAGGCCCACACAACCCTCCCCACCAGCCCACATCCCGCTCCTGGCCTTTCCCGACCACCATCTGAAGTGTGGAATACCTGCGTCCATACCACTCCCCTCAAGGCCACAAGGGATCCTTCCACATCCATCAGAAATTTACCTACACCTCTACCAATGTCAACTACTGCCTCCGTTGCATCCAGTGTGGTCTCCTCTACATCAGGGAGACAGGACACCTTCTTGTGGATCGTTTCAGAGAACATCTCTGGAACACCCACCACCCAGATTAAACACTTCAACTCCTATAAGGATGTGTAGGAACTGGGCCGCCTCCACCAGCAAACCATTACCACCTGATGCCTGGAAGAAAAATGTCTCATATTCCACCTTGGACCCCTGCAACCACATGGGATAAATGTGGATTTCAACAGCTTCCTCATTTACACCCCCCCTCCGCCTGACATTATCCCAGTCCCAAGCCTTCAACCTGGCACCATCATCCTGACCTGTCCATCACTCCTCTTTCTCAGCTACCTTCCCCACCCCTCCCTTCCATTTATCTCTCAGCCCCCAGCCCACCAGCCTCATTCCTGATGAAGGGCTTATGCCCAAAATTCTGGATTAGTGGTACTGGAAGACCACAGCAGTTCAGGCAGCATCCGAGGATGACATTTCGGGCAAAAGCCCTTCATCAGGAATAAAGCCTTATGCCCAAAATGTCGATTCTTCTGCTCTTCAGATGCCACCTGACCTGCTGTGCTTTCCCAGCAACACGCTTAGACTACTAAGTAAGATAAGGGCCCATGGTGTCAATGTACTAAAATGGATAGAAGTTTGGCTGTCTGGTAGAAAGCAGACAGTGGGGATAAAAGGGTCCTTCTCAGTAGTGTTCTGCAAGGCACAGTATTGGGACCACCACTTTTCACTTCATACATTAATGATTTAGATGAATGAATAGAGGGCATTCTGGCTAAGTTTGCAAATAATACAATGATGAGTAGAGGGACAGATTGCACTGAGGAGGTGCGGAGGCTGCAGAAGGATTTGGACAGGTTAGGAGAGTGGGCAAAGAAGTGGCCGATGGAGTACAATGTAGGAAAGTGTGAGGCCATGCACTTTGGTAGGAAGAATAGAGGCATGGACAATTTTCTAAATGGGAGAAAGTTCAGAAGTCTTAAAGTGCAGAGAGACTTGGGAGTTCTAGTCCAGGATTCTCTCAAAGAACTTGCAGGTTGAGTCAGTAGTTAGAAAGGCAAATGCAATGATGGCATTTATTTTGAGAGAACCCGAATATAAAAGGAGAGATGTACTTCTAAGACTCAATAATGCACTGGTCAGACCACATTTGGAGTATTGCACGCAATTTTGGCCCCATAACTCAGGAAGGAGGTTCACGAGAATGGTGTCAGGAATGGAAAGCTTAACATAGGAAAGTTTGAGGACTTTGGGTTTATACACAATGGAGTTTAGAAGGATGAGAAGTGATCTAATTGAAACATACAGAATACAAAATTGCCTGGACAGAGATGATGTTGGGAAGATGTTTCCATTGGGATGAGAGACTAGGACCCAAGGAACCTTGGAGTAAAGGGAAGACCTTTTTAGAACAGAGATAAGAAGAAACTTCTTCAGCCAGAAAGTGTAGCCATGGTCATTGAGTAAATTTAAGACTGAGGTTCTTGAATATCAAGGGCTTATGTAGAGAAAGCAGAAGAATGGGGTTGAGAAATTTATCAGCTATGATTTGAATGGTGGAGCAGATTCGATGGGCTGAAAGGAGGATAAATTAGGCCAGTGTCTTAAGATGTTACAGGTACATTCTTGATGAAAGGGTAAAATATTACCAATATTACTTGGGAATGTGGAGTGATTAGATCAGTCATTGAGTAACCTAATTCTGCTATTAATTTAGTATTGTATTTGATTTGTAGCATCCCTTTAAGGTTTGGCTTATTCTATTTCAGAGTGAAGTATGTGTGAACTAACAGCCCAAGTCACCAGTGGTCTACTGCAGTTTCCAGAAGTGACCATAGAAGCTCTTGGTGATGATGAATCAACACAAGATGAGGGCCTGTATGGGAAAATTGCTGCAAGTAAGGCATTACAAAGTTTAATTAAAACGTTATTTGTTTGACTTCTATCAACTTTTTCATTTACATTTTCTTAAACGTTAAATTTTGAATATTCATTCTTTTCTTTCCCTCTCGCCTTCTGATTTAGTAGATGTCACTGAATATCCGTGTGCTTTGACTGTAAAGTTTGCAGTGTGTTTCTGGAAAATGTGACACTGTATATATTTTGATGTTTCTTCTCATCCTTCCTTTATCAAGCATTGCTGGATACTTTTGTTTCAAGTTATTGATGGATCCTTGACAATGATTGTGTTCTTAACAGTGTTCAGTGGTAGCATCTTTTTTTGGTACTCCTTTCTAGGAATTGAGCAAAGTTTTTATTTTTTTTGTTGCATCATTTTATTGATACTTGCGCTGCCTAGTAGCTTGCAGGTATTAGCATTTCCCTCAAAGCCAAGTGGCTGCACAGTAACTTTAAAGCTTCCATGTTGGCTCGACTTCAGTCAAGTAACTATGTTGCTGCAGCAAACATTCAAAGATCCTGTATTTGATTTGAACTGGTAAAAATGCAAGGATGACTTGGGAATCACAAGATATAACCAACTTAACCCATTGTAGTGAGGTTGTTGAAATGTTTAGAATATATAAATATGTCAAAAGTACTTTGGTCATGGTAAAAATATGCACACAAGAAGCCAAGGGGAAACAAGTATACAGCGTATTCGGGGACAACGGATATCCGATAAGTGCAGTCTGCAAATTCCTGCACAACGGACCAAAAGAGGAAAACTCAACACTCCTGGGAACTCTAGTCACTATACATCAAAAACATTTCAGAGATGACCACCAGACTACTCTGTCCCCTAGGCATCATGGTAGCCCACAAACCTACTACAAAGATAGAAATCCCCTGGTCCTCACCTTCCACCCCTCCTGATTTAAAAAGCACCATTCTCCACCATTTGCACCACCTACAGTCAGACCAGAGATATATTTCCTTCCCCATTCTGCAGAGACCATTCCCTCTGCAACTTTCTTGTTGAGTCCACACCCCCATCAACCCACTCCTGGCACCTTCCTTTGCCGCCACAAGAGATGTAAAACTTGCGCCCGCACACCTCCCTCACCTCCATCCAAGGCCCCAAAGGATCCTTCCACATTCAGCAGAGATTTTCCTGCGCATCCAAACACCTCCTCTGCTGTGTCCATTGCTTTGGATGTGGTCTCCGCTACATTGGGGAGACAGGACACCAACTTGCAGAATGTTTCGGGGAACACCTCTGGGACATGCACTAACGAACCCACCGCCCTGTGGCCAACCACTTCAACTCCCCCTCCCGTGTTTGCTCCTGGGCCTCCTCCGTCATCAATTCCTAGACACTCAACAATTGGAGGAAGAACGCCGCATTTTCTGCCTTGGGACCTTCCAACCAAGTAGAATCAATGTTGATTTCACCAGTTTCCTCCTCTCCCCTCCCCCTACCTTATCCCAGATCCTGCTGTCCAATTCGACACCGCCCTCTTGAACTGTCCTACCTGTCCATCTTCCTTCCCACCTATTCGCTCCACCCTCTGCTCCGACCTTTCACCATCTCCCCCCACTTTCACCTAACTATCGCATTCCTAGCTACCACCCCACCCCTCCATTTGTCTCTCTGCCCCCAACCCCCCCCACATTCCTGATGAAGAGCTTATGCTCGAAACGTCAAGTCTCCTGCTCCTCAGATGCTGCTTGACTGGCTAAGCTTTTCCAGCGCCACACTCTTCGACTCTGGTCTACAGCTTCTGCAGTCCTCACTTTCTCCTACTATCTTACTATAACAGCTGCTAATGAAGTTAAAGGACCCCATACCCACAGTCAGCAGAACAAACGTAATATACAAAATACCCTCCAAGCACTGCAACAAACATTACTTTGGACAAACCAGCAGGAAACTAGCCACCAGGATACATTAGCAAGTTTTGAAAAGATTTGTAGCTCAGGTTGAGCTTCTGTCTGGTGTTCAGGCCTGTCTTTTGAACTTTTCTGAGAAGACTGAGGAAGAATATTGATTTGTGCTCATTCTGTTTGATTCAATCTCAGTTTTAAGATTTGTACCAGATCTTGGGGGAATGGAGCTTAGTGATCTTATGTGATCTTCAGGCATACTATAGCAAGATATATTCTGATTTGATTCACCTAAAACCAATTGTCAATGTGCAAACATGCCTTTCAACGAAGCTCATTGGTGAGGTCAAATGTTTTGCACAGTTCTGATCAGAGGCATTTGGCACAAGGATTGCAAATGGAGCATGTGGCATTGAATAATTATGATGAATTCCAAAGTTCTAGCTTTGCTTTAGAGAAAACATTTTGACTGGGTTGTCGAGAGAATTAATAAATGTGTTACAACAGCTTAGACTTGGTCAGCACCACACTTCGTTCTACCTCTTTTAAGTCAGTGAGTGTGAATACAGGGAGAGATTGTGTAACTGGGGCATACGATACAAGATGAAGTTCCAGCATTTTAGTTACTGATTCACCTGTTAGCCGATTTCTGTGCAACTGTCTCAAAGCGTTTAATTGACAATACATTTGATATCTCCTTTGTTGCTAAAAGAATATCTCATTAGCAACTCTGTGTCTGAAGTCTGATAGGGCAGATCTGGTACATTTTAGTTTCCTTTCCTAAAAGACATTTACAATTTTAGTTTTCTGAATTTATATGCTCTTTTTCAAAGATCAAAATGTTTCACTTAAGGTTTTAAAGGAAATTTTTATTTGTCAGAATAAATGTGTTGATTCGCTTGTGTTTCTCTTTCAGGTAGAAATGGATTGGCCTGGCTAGCTTGTGGCGCTCATTTAGAGCTGCTTAACTCAATCACAGGTGAACGACTTTCAGCTTATAGATTCCGTGGAGTTGGAGAACAACCCCCAACTATTCTGGCTGTAAAAGAATTCTGCTGGTTGAAAAGAACCGGATTATTAATAGGATTAAAAGAATCTGAAGGTAGCATCCTCTGCCTTTACGACCTTGCAGTGTCCAGAGTTGTTAAATCAGTGTTTCTCCCTGGCAAGGTATGTTTTAATATGTCTTTTACCGCAATCCTTATTCCCTTTACAACTGAATACATTAATTAGAATTATGCCTAATGAGAGTCTTTAGCCTTAATGAATTATGCCATTGCCATTTAAGAAAAAAATGTTAATTTTTGCATTGATGCCATTTGGATGCTAAGCAATAGTTACTAATAACCCTTTAGTTGCAAGGAAAAGTCCTGTCCTTCTCCATATGAGTCAGGACTATTGCATTGCCTGTTTCATTCCAAATTGATTTGAACTTTTATGTTATTACTTTCTTTACATCAGACTTTGCATGCAAAGTAGACAATCTTTAACATTGCACATGTATTCCAGTTTACCTTACAGGTAATCTGTAGCAAGTGGCATCCTTTAATTGTATCATCTAAAAGGTACAAGTCTTGTGCATGCTATGCTCTCCACTGTCTGAATAAGGCAAAGTTGAGCTTAATGTCATCTTGGATAAGGCAACCTACTTGATTGGCACTGTAAGCGCCCAAAACATTCAGTTTCTTCAATGGTATTGTTCATACAATAAAGATGTACTGCATCAGTTCAGCAAACTTCTTTTACTGTACCTTCCAAACTCTTCACTTCTGCCTTGAAGAACAAGGTTAACAGGTGCATGGATGTACCACCTACTTTCAATTATTTTCCTAATTATCTTCCCAATTTTAGACATTTCCTTCAACAACTCTGGTTTGAGATTCTGCATCTCCCTCTCCCTTACCTATCTTGTCCATCTACATTTTGACTATTGAAGTAAATAATAAAACCCTGTTCATATTCCATACCTGAAACTTAGTGGCTTTCGAAGTGTCCCATGTTACCAGCATTTAGTCAGGAAGCAAGTGTCGTTCAACTTAATTTCTGGTCAGACTTGAGTTCCATTTTTAATTAGTACTGTTAAGATGCGATTTCAATATTTCTTACAGTATAAATTTTTAAACCCACAAGCTGAGGAATATATGTTCTGATGGATATGTTTCAAATAAGATTTGATCTTTTTAAAAGGTCGCATCTTGACATTAGTCAAAATCTGGTTGTTCAAAAGATGTTTGCTATAAAGATAGTTAATCTATTCACTTTCTAATTTTATTATTCTGTTCTCGTACCTTCTCAGTTTTTTTTCTGTAATATTTGAATGAAAGAACCCGTTTTATTTGAATTGCGAATTTATGAAAATGGGAAAAGATACTGCTTTAAACCAAATTGGGAAAGACCTTTCAGTTATAAGAAGTGCGAGTTCATAGTTCTTTCATAATGGAGTTGCAGGTAGGTAGGATAGTGAAGGTGTTTGGTAAGCTTGCCTTTGTTGGTCAGTGCAGTGATCTAGGAATTGGGAGGTCATGTTGCAGCTGTACAGGACATTGGTTAGGCCACTTTTGGAATACTGCATGCACTTCTGGTCTCCCTGTTGTAAGAAGGATGTTGTGAAACTTGCAAGGGTCAAGAAAAGATTTAAATGGATGTTGCCAGGGTTGGAGGGTTTGAGCCATAAGGAGAGGCTGAAAAGGCTGGGGATATCTTCCTTGGAGCATCAGGGGCTGAGAGATGACCTTATAAAGATTGATAAAATCATGGGCATGGAAATGGTGAACAGCCATGGTCTTTTCCCTGGTATAACGGGAGTCCAGAACTGGTGAGCACACGTTTAAGGTGAGAGGAGAAAAATTTAAAAGCGACCTAAGGTGCAACCTTTTCATGCGGAGGGTAGCCCATGTCTGGAACAAGCTGCCAAAGGAGGTGGTGGAGGCTGGTACAATTACAATATTTAAAAGGCATCTGGATACATGAATAGGAAGGATTTAGAGGGGTATGGGCCAATTGCTGGCAAATGGGACTAGATTTATTTAGGAATCTGGTCAGCATGGATGAGTTGGACCAAAGGGTCTGGTTCTATGCTGTCCCTTCTATGACTCTGACTCTAAGTGGTTTACTGGAATTCATTCTAAATTGTATCTAAAATGTTGCAGTCAACTCATCAACTCTATGGGTGTGTTAGGTGCAGTTTTACCCAGAGGACAATTTTTTTGATATTGTATTTTTTTTCGGGAGTGTTCAGGATAGTAATTATTTGGTTAAATAGCTATAGCTTTGTTTGGTCGATGCAGGAGAAACATCAAGTCTGTAAAGAGAAAGCACCTGAATTTCTCTCCCTCCTCCTGTGTAGAGATATAACAGAAGATCTGATAGCTGTTTTTGCTTGCCATTTTCAGTAAATGGCTGTCTCTGCAAATTTTGCAGTTGAAAGAAATAAAGAAAAAAAAACCTCTTAAATCGAAAGAGTGATTTTTCAACTAGTGAATTGATATATTCATAATCTTGTGCCCTCAGAGTCGTAACGAACTGAAGGAAAGCATCCAATTATGCATAATCTGGACTAGTGCCTGAACTGTCCATCACTGACTTTTCTTTGTTCCCTCTCCACCCATCTTTGTGTGTCTTGCCTGTGGTTCCATAATTTTTTTTTTTTAAGTAGAATTTAAGTATAGAGATATAAGTTAGCAATTTGTGTTTGTGTTTTTTGGCATTGGTTAAGAACAGTTCAATTACAATAAGTAGTAATTTGCTTATTAATATTAAAAATCTGAGCATATTATTGTAACCTGAATTTGGTAGTTGGTTAAAATTGGTTATTTAATCAAATTTTCACATTTTGTGGTGAAGTTGTGAATAGCACCATTTCACAATTGCAACAGGAATTTAGTTTCTACTGTATTTGCATAGAGTTCTTTTGGAAAAAAATACTCATTATTCCTGGTAACAGTACCATTAGAGTGTTCAGGGAAGACGTGACCAGTACCCAGCATCAAACTCCGTAGTGATATTACACTGTGTTCTCCTTCCCGATTTATCTAGATATGCTGTGGCATAAACTGGACTCTTCAGCTATGAAATAAATGTTTTTAATTTTTTTGGAGCTTTTGTTTGATTTTTTTTTTGTTGTTGTTGTTGTACAAGTTGGATTTATTAACTTTAATGTTGCAACCCATGATGGACCTGCAAGCAAATACCATCTGCCACATTTCTTCACTGTAGCTTTCCTGTTCTCCTTCTCCAAGTCCACCCTAAAAATGACTTGAAGGGCCAAATATGAAGTAGCTGAAAAGAAACAGAGGGCATTGCTATGAGGTGCATGATGTTGAAACACAGCATTGAAATTAGCATAAATTAGCATATATCAATTTGTTTGTTTCTAGTTTTCATTCAACGTCAAGATTTTTAGATCTATTATATTGCATTTTTAAAATTGTGCAAAATTCATCATTTTTTCTTTTTAAATCTCAGGTGACTGCTATTGAACCAATAGTTAATCATGGAGGTGCCACTGCCAGTACACAGCGCTTGAATCAGAGTCTACGGTGGTTTTTTGGCATAGTAGCTGTTGTAACCGATACAGGACATGTTCTGCTCATTGACCTCTGCTTGGATGACTTCTCATGCTGTCAAAGTGAACAAGAACCAGCAGGTAAATTTGTCTGCTTAACTGTGACTGAGAATGAAAATAATAATATCAGTTGTTATCTGTGAAATTTGCATTAACTTCCCTTGCCATTAGTCCATTCACCTAGTTGGTACTACAATAATATACAAAGGTTCACCAAATACTTATTGTTTCATTTCTTTGCCCTTTCCAAATTATCTCCACCGCCATGCTCAGATAACCAAGCACCTATGAAAACAATGTTAATTGTTTTCTTGAAGACAGTGATGCAGCTAACCTATGGAGAGGAAATATCTTTAATCTGAAACTCTCCAAGTTATTCTCCAGCTCTTTGATATTGGATGAGTGAACTGAATTGTTAAACCCACCACAGTTTAGTATGACAATGTAAGCATTTCATGTTTTCATTCCTGGTTTGTTGGGTTTTTTTTGTATCCATTCTTAGGGACATCTTGACATTGTATCCATTATATCTCTGCCTTGCTTCCCTGTCCTGCATCTTGGTGAAAATGAATGGAAACTGGCAGCGTTACAAGGTTTAATTGGTTGGGCTAAGTTCTGGAAGCTAATTTTTCCAACTGTCCTCTTTTCTCACCAAATGTTTTGTTGGCCTCCAGTACACAACCTGCTTCTGCAAGTTTTGAAAAAGTATATGGAAGTCTAGGAGGATTATGAGCAATCAGGTTGCTAAATATGATCTTGTGCTTTCACAATCTCTTGGCAGGGAAGCCCTAGGCATTAATCCTGTACACCAAGTGTTGTGTGCCTGACAAACCGAAACCAATGAGAAGAGATTACACCCTGCATAGTGCTGAGGTCTGCCATGAATATGAAAGCCAAGAAACGCAGTCTTCGTGCTGATTGATTCTTGCTAAGGCAGTCATGGTCAAACAACTGACTTTTGTGGCATAAGCTTATGTATACTAATATTTAAATAGAAAAATAGTTGTCATCAAGTATTAATCTTGGTTCCACAACTTAAAACATTATGATATAGATCCTCTTTTGAAAAGAAGTTGAATGTGGGCTCATTGTGATCAGCTGTTCGTTCACTCAGATTTTTCACTGAGCCTTGGCTGTGTTTAAAAAATTAACTTGAGATATTTTACACTTGCTGTATTCTAACTTTTTCTTTCTTCAGATCTTGAAGTGATCAATAGATCCCCTGCTGAAATTCCTCGAATGAGAGAAACTGTGATGAGGGAAGGGCGACACCTGTGCTTTCAGTTGCAAAGTCCATCAGCAATAGCAGCCTCCGCAATGAGCTATGTGCCAAGAACAAACCAATTGGTAGTTGGGTTTGCTAATGGTTATGTTCAACTCTGGAACCTGAAGACTTTGAAAAAAGAGTGAGTGTTAGAAAGTTTAGGTTTTGTACACTTAATGCTGATTGAAACTTCTTGGGTGTCTTTATTGATTCTGATTCCCTAAAATTTGCCATGTTTACTTTTTCAAGTATAAATAGAACAGTGATTCTGAAGAAGAACGTCCACGCATTAGTAACAATTACTGACACGTTCTCGTGGACTGTTGAAAATAGTCGATTTGATGAAATCCTTTTCCCTTGATACAGATACTACTCACAGTTGGAAGGAGGAAAAGTACCTGTCTACGCATTCACTTTTCAGGAGCCTGAGAATGACCCTCGGAACTGCTGTTACCTTTGGGCTGTACAGTCTGCACAGGATGGGTGAGTATCCATAATTATATGTTTAAACAAAAATTATTTCTAAAAATGTTGCTATATAGTTGTTGAGCAAATTTGATGTCTTTTGTAAAATTTATACTTTGGGTTTCAAACATACAGATTAACCATTCCTGAATCGGACCCAACACAGGTCCATCTTAAAGTTACAATGTGGCACGAAAGTAATCCCTAATGTTCCAGAGACCTTTTCTACAGTTCTCCATCCAAATGAGGAGAGACAGAAAGGGACTCCAGTGGGGCATAAACAGTGGCATAGTTGCGTTGCTGTGTTCTGTTTTTATGCTGTAAATCCTGTGCCAGTAGTCATAGAGCCTTAGAGATGTACAGCATGGATACAGACCCTTCGGTCCAACTCGTCCATGCCGACCAGATTTCCCAACCCAATCTAGTCCCACCTGCCAGCACCCAGCCCATATCCCTCCAAACCCTTCCTATTCATATACCCATCCAAATGCCTCTTAAATGTTGCAATTGTACCAGCCTCCACCACTTCTTCCTCTGGCAGCTCATTCCATACACGTACCACCCTCTGCTTGAAAAAGTGTCCCCGTAGGTCTCTTTTATATCCTTCCCCTCTCACCCTAAACCTATGCCCTCTAGTTCCCTGACCCCAGGGAAAAGACTTTTCCTATTTACCCTATCCATGCCCCTCATAATTTTGTAAACCTCTATAAGGTCACCCCTCAGCCTCTGACACTCCAGGGAAAACAGCCCCAGCCTGTTCAGCCTCTCCCTGTAGCTCAAATCCTCCAACACTGGGAACATCCTTGTAAATCTTTTCTGAACCCTTTCAAGTTTCACAACATCTTTCCGATAGGAAGGAGACAATTTGTGGAAATTCATTGTGCTAGGGGAAATTCATTGCTAAGGGACCATGCCCATTAGGAATGAGTTCAAGAGACAAATTTTATCAGAAATAGATGAGTGGTGTAAAAGTTGTTCATTTGACTGTGTAATATTGGAATTCATTGAGTTAAAGGCTAGCATCTAATATACTGCACAACATAATTTCTCCAGTGCTTTGTATTCCTGGAGCACTTTACTTTTTATGTATCCATTTTATATTCTGGTCACTTTAAAGGACACCATAAATATGTAGTTTAAGTCTCTGTCGGCACGCTGCAAAATGGTTCTTATGGTAATAAAACACTAACAAAGTTAGCCGCTTCAGTGTTAATTTACTACTTGTTTGACTTTGTTTATAGTGAAGGGGATGTGGTTAGCCTGCACTTACTTCAGTTGGCGTTTGGTGATCGCAAGTGTTTATCTTCAGGACAAATCCTCTATGAGGTAACATTTCCTTCCTATGGAACCATGTATTCAATGTATGCAAAGAGGTAACTTAAGTTAGTATTGAACAAATTGTAGTTTTTCATTATAGTTTGGGGCAAAATTTTAAAAGTTTGCATGTTAATGTTTTTAAGAGGTATTTACAATTTTATGAATTCAAACAGTCGAATCAAGTCTGCTGTGCCATCCAGAGATCATGGCTGATCAGATAACCCTCAACTGCTCTTCCCTGCCTTAGTCCCATATCTTTGATTCGCTTGCTGATGAAAATCTGTGTCTCACTAAATGACCCTCTGCAGCCATCTATGGAAAAGAATTCCACAGATTCATTGCCCTCCGAGGAAAAAGTACTCTCTCAATTTCATCTTAAATGGACAACCCCTTACTCTGAGATTATCCTCTCTGGGCCTAGATCCTTTCACAAGAGGAAGAGCCTCTCCACATCTGTCCTGTCAAGCCCCAAATAATCCAGCTAGTGATTTCTCTATTGTGTTGTTAATACATGGACCTTTCGATATGATGCAGTGTTCCTATCGGCCTGTGTGGTTCCTAAGCACTTTTCATATCTGTCTTACAGGACAGAAGGGGGGCCATTTGGCCTATTTTGTCCATGCTGACCCAAAGATACCCAAATGCCCTTTCTAATCCCACCTTCCTCCACGTGGCCCATAACCTGTAGTTAAGGTGCAGATCCAGGTGTACATGAAAGAGTTTAAAGTCTCTTCCTCCTTCACCAACTCAGACACCCAGAATTCCAGACATCTCCATCGACAGTGTAAAACGTTTTTGTTCACTTCCCCTCTAATCCTTCTGCCACTTAGCTTGCATCTATGACCCCTAGGTTTTGAACTGATTGTCAAGGAGAAAAAGGGTTCCTCCTGGCTATTCTGTCTCCCCTCATAATTTTGTATACCTCAATCATAGTGTCCCTTGTACTGCTCTGTTGCAAGGAAAACAACCTTAACCTCTCCAATTTCTTCTCAGCTCAATTCTCCAGCCCTGGCAACATTCTTGTAAACCTTCTCTGCAATGTCTTCAGAGCAATATATGTCTATCTTGTAATATGGTGACCAGAACTGTGCACAGCTCCAGTTGTGGCTGCCCCAGTGTCTTACACAGTTCACCTTTATATCCCTACTTCTGTATTCTATAGCTCTGCTAATGAAGCAGTGCATTCTATATATTATAACTTCTTTACAACCTTTTATCTAACTTTACTGCCACCTTTCAGGAACCTGAAGATTTGCACACAAAATTACTCACTTCATATACCCAACTCAGTATATTTCCATTTATTGCGTATTCCCTTTTATGTTTGACCGCCCTAAATACATTACCACATACTTACCAGAGTTGATTTCCATCTGCCACCTTCCTGCCCATATCGCCAACTCATCCATATTGTTTTGGAGTTTTACAACTATCCTCTACATTACACAGCCAAATTTTGTGTTGTCTTTAAATTTCCCAATTGTGCTGTCCACATTCAAGTCCAAATCATTCACATATAAGTCAAGCAGCAGGGATCCTGACACCGAATCTTACAGAACGCCATTTGAAACAGCTTTCCATTCATGTGTCTGTCTGTGCCCTTAGTTCACCTGTCTTGTTTGTAATACTCATCGAGTCAATTTCCTTTGGAAGCTTTTTAATCCTCATTTCCTTTGTCTTTCGAGTCGCTCATTGCATCACTAACATTCTACCACCAATTTCCTGATATGAATATAACCCATCTAAGCCTACACTTCGGTACCCATCTACCTGCCGTACTAGTTTAAAATCACCAATAGAATTAGCAAAAGCCCTATGGAGACTTTTGTCCCAGCTGTATCCATTTCAGCCTGTCAGGTTTGTATAGATTCCACCTACCTCTGAAACTGTTGTAATGCCTTAGAATCTAAACTCCTCCCTGGTTACATTTTTGGAAGCCACACCTTCATATATTCCTGCTCTCTCACTAGCACATGACACTGGGAGTAATCCTGAAATTACTACATTTGAGGTTCTGTATGTTAATTTATTGTCTAACATCCTATATTCAGCTTTCAGTTTCTGATTCCTTTGTTTACTTATGTTGTGGTACACCTAGGTATTAACAACCCACTGGCTGTGCACCCCCTCCAGAATGAACCTGCAGCTGCTCCATGACATCCCTGATCCTGGTACTAGGAAGGCAACATTCCATCCTGGATTCCTGTCTGCAGCCACAGAAGTATCTGTCCTTTCCCTGTACTATTGAATCCCCTATCACTATAACCATGCTGCTTGTTCACCTCCCCTTCTGTGCAATATAGCCACCCATAGTCTGATTGATTTGGCTGATGCTGCTTTTCTCTGCGAGGCCATCCTGACCCAAAAGGATCCAAAGTGATATAACTGTTTAAGCGTAGAATGATCACAGGGGTCTTCTGCACTTTGTTCCTGAGCCCTTTGCTTTGATGGTTACTCATTACTTTCTTCCCTGTGTAATCCTCACTTGTGATCACCTCGCTTAGCATGCTATCCATGACATTCTCCACATCGCAGATAAGTGCGTTCACCCGTAGCTCCAGCTCTGAAAAGTGGTTAGCCAGAAGCTGCAGCTGGACATAATTATTTCCACAGGTAGTTCTGGAAACATAGTTTTTATTTCCCATGTTGTGCAAGAGGAACACATCACGGGTATGAGGTCTTCTGTCGTGATTTCTCTCTAGATTAAGCTAGTTACTCCCAAATAAGAAATTTTATTTAAGCTGGGAACCTTCCTTTATTTCAAACATTTCTATTATAATTGAAAAATCCCTATTTCAACTAATATTATATTTTTAAAACTACAAAAAAACTCTGCAGTTATCATTACCAGTTGGTTGTCACCATGGGGACCATGTCATTTTCTGCACTGCCCAAACTGAGACTGAGCACTGTACTGCACTCAGTTTTTCAGCCTTGCTTACCTCCTGTCTCAACTAACTCCATTTTCACCCAACTCCAAAGCACTCTGTTTAGCCAAGCAGCACACATCATGTAGCTGTGATTTGTAGACTTCTAGCCTTGGATCACTCTTGTCAAGTTGGAGATAATGTTATATCTAAGCAGAATAAATCCCAGGTTCCAATTTGTATTTGGAGTCTAACTGCTATTTCTATTGTTTTATAGGGCTTGGAATATTGTGAAGAGCGTTACACTCAAGATCTGACCTACGAAGCATTTTCGTCAAGGACGAGAAATACCAATGCTCGGCTGCTGGGCTGCCAAACTATAGAGAAATTTAAGAATCATGGAGATAGAGAAGAAAGTGTGAGTGAAGGTGAGTTTACAGTACTGCTTTATTCAGAAAATGTGTGGAATTTTCTATCTCAAAGTTTAGGAAGTTGGAACTGTTGTTCACTTTGTTTTTGTGCTGTGATGAACTGGATTTTCAACATTGTTATGAGGATGCAAAGTTTAAAACACATCTTGCATTGATAAGGACCAAAATAATTTAATAAATTGTAGTTTAGGCAGTTTTATTTGTAAAATACTTAGTGATGTCCTGTTGCTTACAGGCAGCTCACCAGACACCAGTGTATCAATTTTCAGTTGGCAGGTGAATACATATGGACAACGGAAACCCTCCACCTATCTGGGCATATTTGATATCAATCGTTGGTATCATGCACAGATGCCTGATTCACTAAGGTTAGACTTTTGAATTTCCTTATTTTTCTCTTCATAACTAATATTAAAATTACTATTGGACATCCATAAAGCACTGAATTGGCTGGCTAATTTGGCGGGTGTGAGGAATTTATTGCAAATGGGGGTATTGTTCTGATACTGATTTGTAAAAGTAGAGTTAGCTCTTAGTGCATCTGGCTGTTAACTCAGTAGTGAACGTCTTGAAGGAAGGAGTGTTCCATTTCCTCATATTAATATCCCTCAGTTGGAGCACAGAAATTGTAAGCATCTCATGTTTCCACAAAATACCCCAAGCTATACTGAGAAAATCTGTTATTAACATTGAGCATGCACAAGTGTGATAAAGTAAGTTTGTCTGCATGAGATCAAAGTGCAGAAATTATGCTAGTTAGAAAACTGACATATGCATACTGACTGTTCAAAGATCTGATGCACTAAAAAAAGATCAGTTCAGAGGATAGTATTCTGTCTATTCTAGTAAGTGATCCAGCTTCCAGAAGATTAGTACCTCCTTCAGCAATCTTGAGTTTTTGTACAGGACATGATGGAACAGTTAAGTTGTTGCATCTATATTTTGCCTGAAAGTGTGTTTCAAAATGCAGAAAAATACCTACAGATTGTACAAAAGTAAACCACTGCAGATTCTGGAAACCTGAAATAAAATTAAACATTTTGGAAATACATAGCAAGTAAGACTGCATCTGTTGAAAGAATAGTTAATGTTTCAGGTAGATGTCATTTTCGCTAGAACAGGTACTGTTTGTTGCTAAATATGATTGTTTTCATTTCATGGTTTCTGCTTTACAGAGCAGGAGAGCAACTTCATAACTGCCCCTATTTTGCATTATGGTCTCTGGATGCTGTTGTGTGCATGACCTTTCCGTATTATCTGCTGGATATCTTGGTACATGAAAGAAGCCTTAGCCGTGGAGTTCCTCCATCTTATCCACCACCAGAACAGTTCTTTAACCCTAGCACCTACAATTTTGGTGAGTGTAGTCAAAAAGTGTTATCATTGAATGCAATGTTTTTGAAAGTAAATGGCAGTGAAGGTAAAAATTGATCAGTCGCCTTCACGGGATGAAATATAGCCCATTTGTGAGCACCAAGCGTCTGCCTAATTTAATAAAGGCCAGTGTCTGATTTCAGTTTTTGAGTTGATTTTAGCTGGGGGTAATGGGGAAACTCCTGGCCCCTCATGATCAAATAGACTGTTGAAATGGATTTTCAAGTTCCACGATGGTGTTTTGGACACTTAACAAATTTAATTGTGAATCATCTATACCCATGGAAGCATATCTAATTAAAGAGCCAACCAAATAAGTTAAAATAGGAGCTAAAGAGGGATGCATTTTCAACATTTGCATCTTGGAAACGTGCAATTTTAAATCTATGTTCAACCCTTGTCAATGAGAGTAGGAATTTAAGAGCAGCACAGGCAAGAGAGACAGTCTGTCAGGAGCTATTACTTCAAATGCAGATTCTCCCTCTCCCACGTTGAATGCTCCAGCTTTTCTAATCGTGGATTCTGACTCTACCTTTTTCTGCTATCCAGAGACAATCTGTTTGGAGCATCAAGAGGCAGGAAAGACAGAATCTGTGATTGGAAAAGTTGCAATATCTACTGAGTGATAAGTCTAATCTATTCCCATCACACACAATAGTTCGATGGGAAGCATTTTTCAAGACTGGGCTAGATGGAGGTCAGAGCCCAGCCCAGGACTCCACCTCCCTTTTAAGGGGATCCTGTGGGCTGACGTTTGATAATGCGATCTTCCTGAGTTCCCACCAGAGCTTGTCAGTGTGGGCCATGAGGGAGAGCAGAACCAGCGTGAGAGTTGATTTATAGTGATTTGGTGCCAGTTTCTGGTCATTGGGCCTCAGCTTGTCTTGGTGTTGATGTAAGGCTGTTGGAAAGGCTAGGTTGTTGGGTGAGTGAATTGAGATTGTGAAGAGGGGCAAGTGACTAAAGTGGTGGGAAAGAAAAGAGGTGAACATTTAGGGTAAGTGTTGGTTGGGAGGGAATATTGAATTCTATATGCTGATGGGAAGAAGAATTAATTACAAAATGTAAGAGAGGGGCTTTACTGAGACTTCTGTCAATAGCAAATGTGCCAGAACCCAAAATGCATAAAATGTTTTAGTAAAGTACTTTTATGCTTTCATGTGCGTAGACGTAATATTTTCTCGTGTTCTATATGCAGCCATACTTTTTTTTTTTTCAGATTTTACTATGTTTTGTTTTTGTCATTACCTGGGGTCATGTTAATTTTCAGAAGTTTTATAGATGTGTGTTTTCTATGGATTGTGGGCCAATGTTAGTTTCGCATCCCTAATTGTCGGAGTGAATAGTGATGAGTTCAAATATCATAACGTATGGTATTTAAACTGTGAAGCTCTGCCTTTACAATTCAGCAGTGTTGTTAGTTTGGGTCTCATCCTGCAATACACACTAACTGTTTGGAATGTTGAAATGCCAATGTCACTTTAGAAATTTGATAGAAATGCATTGGTATTCTGTCTTAATGTAATGGAAAGTAAGCAAAATAACTAATGTTCCTACCCTAATAATGCTGCCCAATAATTCCTATCTGAATTTGCCTGAATGTATTTACATTTACTACAGATGGTGCTGTAATTACCTGATTACTTGTCAGAAAAATAAGTATTAAATCTTTGTTCAGACAGGCCACTGTAAGACCATGAGGCTGAGAGCAAAAGTAAGCCATTTGGCCGATCAAGTGTACTGTGCCATTCAATGAGATAATGGTTAATCTGATTATCCTCAAATCCAAGTTTCTGTCTCTCCTCGTAACTCTTGATTCCCTTGCTGATTAAAAATCTGTTTATCTTAGCTTTGAATATTTTATAATAACCGAATCTCCACCGGTCTCTACGAAAAATAATTCCACAGATTTGCTACTCTGAGAAAATAAATTCTTGCCATCTGTCTTAAATATATAACTCCTTACTTTGAGAATAGCCCTCTAGTGCCTAAACTCTCCCAGAAGAGAAAGGGAGCTCTCCATCTCGTGTATTTCAATGAAATTGCCCCTCTATTATTATAAACTCCAATGAGGGAAGACCTAACCTCACCTCATCTCATAAGAAAATCCTCCGACACGTGGCATTGACCTAGTAAATCTGCCCTGGTTTGCCTGCGATGTCAGAATATCTTTCCTTAGATAAGGAGTCCCAAACTGTTCACAGTTCTAGTCTGAAAAGTGTTTAATGAGACTTGCCAATTTTTATACTCCATTCTCTTTGAAATAAAGGCCAACATTTCATTTTCCTTTCCATTCCTTAATTTCCTGATTTAAACCATAAGGAAACTGGCCTTTCAGCCTCTCAGATGGCTCATCCTTCTTTTGGCTGCTCTCATCTCTGCAGAAGGTATACACTGAATCTCATTTGTTTATAGTTTACTGCTAGTAAAATAGAAATTAATACACAATTATATCTTCCATTTACAATTGCTTAAGCCTTAAGCTTTGTAATTTTGTCTTTAAACTGCTTTACTTTGTTATGGACCGGACCAAACTCCCTCAAAATATATCAAGGAGATAACCTAGACCCTAACTTTTAAAATTTTATTTAAAGGCAAGTGTAAGGCACTGTATTCCAGATGTGATTTGATTGGTTCATTGCTCGACTTTAGGCAAAGTGCATTTTATTCTTACAACATAGTTAAGGTACAAGTAGAAGAAAGAAGAATTGGCATAACTTTAGCTCTATTGAAGTACTTAATAAAATAATATATTATTTAACAACCAATTGTTAACTGTTCCAATGCAGCAGCATCCCATCAATACACCTTTGGCAAAGGCAAATTCAGCAAAACAAATTTTTCTCACATTACCTCCTCCTGTCCAGGAAAAAGAAACACTGATATAAACAATCTAACAGCAAAGAGAACTCAAGCATTTTGTTCCAGCAAATTGGGAGCTGTTTCTATCAGCTTCAGTAGTCAACTCCAAACCCTAACTGAAAGCAAAACCGCAACCCTGAGTTTGTGTAAGACTGACTCATGCATCTTTTTCTAAAAAAACTCGGGGAGCTCAAAGCTGTTCACCCATTGTTTCTGAAGCAGACATTCTGACATCACAGTGGCAGCATCTCCACAAGAGAAACAGCAGAGAACAAATCTGCTCAAGGCAAAGAAGTATCGCAACCTCCCATTTTTAAGATTTTTCTTAAAATCAAACTTTTTGACCAGGACTTTGATAATCTTTTAATATTTCTATGTAGCTTGGTGTTAAATTCAATCTGACACACTTTTGTTACATTGGGACATTTTACCACATTTAAAGGTAATTTATAAATGCAACGTTTATGGTTTATTTAGCTCAGATTTGAGAGTGTCAATTGATTCTCTCCCCTATGCTTTTACGTTGTTCCCCACATATTTCAGTCGACACTGGTAGCATAAGCTTTGTTCGTTTTTGTGATTGCTTTTCTTATGGAGTGAAATGTTGAGTCTGAAAGTGTGAATAGTGCAAATGGAAATTGCATGTTGCAGGATTTCAACTCATTTGTTTTGTTTAAATGGTTGAAATTTTGTTTTTACTTGGAGATTAAGCTGGAGACTGTGCTTGAACTTACTTTCGGAATACAAAAAAAAAATATTTGCTTTTTTTTTCCAGATGCAACTTGCTTGATAAATTCGGGCCTTGTGCACATAACATGCTCTGGGTTTCAGAAAGAGGTGAGATTTTACATGACCTGTAGATATTTAAATGTCACAGGATCACGTGTTGACCATTCATCCCCTTGAGCCTATTCTGCCCTTCAGTGAGATTGTGGCTGATCTGTAGCCTAACTCTACATACCCACCTTTTGCCGACATCCCCTTAATACCTGTGTTTAATTTAAAAAAAACTATCTCAGATTTAAAATTCACAGCTAGCCTCCAGGATACAAGAACATAAACTAGTTCCAAACTTCCATCCTCTGTGCGTAGGAGTGCTTCCTAACATCCTGAATGGTCTGGCCCTAATTTTTAGACAATGCGTCCTAGTTCAAGAAAAAGACATGACCCATTCTCAGTACTAACCTTACATACACCTCTTCGACTGGGATAACATATCCATCCTAGGACAAGCCAAACAGAGATTGGCACAAGAATTCCTAGAAGCATGGTATTCCACCTGGAACTCTATCAACAAACACATTGACTTGGACCCCATTTACCACCCTGTGAGAAAATGAGCTGCAAGTGACATCACTGCTGCTAGTGACATCACCAACTCAAGGAAACCTAAACACACAAATAGAAAGTGGGTCACTAACACCATTACTTCACCGGAGGCTCGCTGATGTTACCTAGTATGGTGATGAAATGTCTGAAAATGAACCTGCCAGCTCAGTGAACAAACTTGCATCCAGAACCTCAACCTGAGCAATAAATCTTCTCAAAACTCATTAAAATTGACAGCTGAGCTAGCATCAACTGTCATTTGTGGAAGAGTGTTCCAAACCTCCATCCTCTGTGCGTAGGAGTGCTTTCTAACATCCTGAATGGTCTGGTCCTAATTTTTAGACAATGCATCCTAGTTCAAGAATTTCCAAAAATTGGAAGTAGTTTATTTTGCCCATCGTTTCCTATTAATATTTTGAAGATTTTGATCAGGTCACCTAAGTTTTAGAGAAAACGCTTCACTTAACTGAGGTAATTATAAACTTAGAGAACAATGTAATTGCAACTTTATCATTGTGAAATAATTAAACCTTAAGTTTCAGAGTGAACTTGACCCAGAGCACTACTTAAACTGACTGATGTAGGAGGAAACAAACAATGAGAGACTAAGTGCCTGAGGAGGGTGGAAGAAAACGTGTAAACGTAGGGAGAAAAATGGGAGTAACATCCTGTGACCGAAATCCTTTTGGACTTGATGAAAATATCTTTTGTTAATTTGACTATAATCCTATCTTTTTAAAAAAAATTGTTAAACTTGACAACAGTACTTTGGTCTGTGATGCTACATTTTGATGACATTCAATTACCCTGGTCATCATTTGAACTGGTGTAATGAATTTACACTGTTTGAGTGCAGTTAATTTGACCTCTAACTTCTTAGTCGACGCACTGGTCATTCTTAACACTTGTAGCCCAGGGAACTGACCTTTAGTTTTATAATCTTCTCAACTGGATCCAGGCCTTATTTCACTGTACGATCACTTCAGTAAATCTACAATTCAGTGACATCATTTGCTGCACCACTATTTGACGTTTTCTTGTGGGATGCTGATTCTAGATTGCTGAATAGGCAGCAGAAAATAGGGATAAATGGATCATCTTCTGGTTTGAAAAGCTGCAACCAGTTGAGTACAATACAGGGATCAGTGCTGAGACCTGAACTATTTATTTGCAAGCCATTTCATTTATTGGATGAAGGTACTGAATCAATGTGTGGAAGCTAACTTTACCTATTACACCGATGTAGATAGCAAAATAAGTTTTCAAGAGGGAAAGAGGATACTAAGGGATAAGGAACAAGTGAGTATACAAAAATTTGACAGTATAATGTGGGGAAATCAGTCTTAAGAACTCTTGCTTGGTGTGATTTTTATCATAAATTTTAATATGCTGAGAACTTTGAAGAATTGTTTATCACTACATTACTGATATCTAGTTTTGTTGTCTAGACATTGAATTACTTGAAGAAGGCTGGTCCTTTTCTTAGTGAAGCTATACCTGATGGTTATAGTCGTTGTCTGATGGCTGGCCTTCTCTCTCCAAGGCTTGCAGATATACAGCCTTCTTGTCTCTCACAAGTAAGTTGAGAATGAAAGTATTGTAATATCTTCTGATGAATATTGAGTGCCTTGACTCATCGTATCATGTTTGCAATTATTGTATGCTGAATTTCTGTGGGTTTCGTTTTGTTTTATCTGTTCTGTTGTTTGGATTAAGTGCTCAGCCACTGGTATTACCAGGCAAAACTGATAGTGATCATTCTCCAGGAACTCTGTACTTCTTCATTCCAGGGACTGGCTGTATTTGAAGGTAACTCAGATAAGGAGCATTCCAATTCCTAATGGCCTCCATTCATGTTTCGGTTACTAGCAGATACAGTACTACTTTTTATGGTCTTCCAAGCTGACCAACTGCTTCTGCAAGAAAATTCACGTAACTCTCCTGATTGGCTGCTGGCAAACTAAATTCATGGTACCGCTGTCCTCTTGGATGATCCAGATAGAGATTTTGTTATTTATTTTCAATTTCCAAACCTATACCTTGATCTGTTAATTTTGTGAATACTTCTGGAATTTCCTTTTGTTTACTAGATGTTTGTCAAACTTTGAGGAATTAAATGCACAGATTTCATCTTTAACAAAGACACACAGCAATTTTTTCCTCAAGTGTTACTGTATTGTGGTCTCCAGCTAAACACTTCTATGGCTCTCTCCCTTCTAACTTTGAAAATACCAATGAAACAACCTGTGGTGCATAACTACCTTCGTAACCTGGTGACTTCTGAATTCCAAAGTTTAAATTGCCTTCCTTTTGCCTATCAATTTCTTCAAGATTGAAAGTTTCTATGCAAAGAAAGTATGCAATTATATAGAAGACAGTGAGGTCTGCGGATGCTGGAGATCAGAGTTGAGTGTGGGTTGCTGAAAACGCACAGGTGAGGCAGCATCCTGATGAAGGGCTCAGGCCCGAAATGTCAATTTTCTTGCTTCTTGGATGCTGCCTGACCTGCTGTGCTTTTCCAGCAACACACTTTCAACCATGCATATATACTTGCAATGCAGCCTGGCAACATCTGAGGAGAGAAGAATAATTCTCATTTAAGTCAAATGTGATGTGCCACTTTCTGTAAATGAGTCCAATTCAGTTTGTAGCAATAACTCTGATTCTCTCCCGACACGCGCTGCCTGACTTGCTGTGTAATTTCCTGCATCTTGTTTTTTCATATTTCCAGGATCTGCAGTGTGGATTTTATTTTAGTTTTTGACAGACAGATCCTCATTGTGTGGTATTGAAATCTTGAAATCTTAAATCTTAAAAATCTTTTAAGCTTGCAGTCAAATGAAATTTGCATCTTATAGCTATCAAACTGATATATTCTTTCACATCTTTGTAAAATGCACACCGCATGGAAAGATAATTATTGTGCCTTTCACAAATAATCACTATTTTATTGATAGAGGGGACAGGATATAATATTTTAACAACAAAAATGCTCTGCTTTAGTCACCATTTGGCAGGAAACCTTTTAAGCATTTGCTTTTAATGGAATCTGGTTCTTATGTAAACTTCTAAATATCTAAGAGTTCTGACTGCATCAGAGCTCTAAGATCTGAAGGTAGGGAGCAATCAACAGAAGTTAGTATATTGAATCACAAAGCATGTTGGTGGGTATTTGGTTGCTGTCCTTTCCTCTGAACAAGTCCATGAATTAGCTGGGTTTTTTCAATTCTGTCAGATGACTATGGCGTTAGCACATAAGCAGCAATGATCAAATAATTCTGGGCCAGTTTGTTCTCCCAACTGAATTTATCATCTCTTAAGTTTTGATGAGATGTCAGAAGTTCATTTCTTTTGAGGTTGTGCTAATCAGTATATTTCAGTGGAGTTTTGCAGCAATGAAGTGGAGGTGACAAAGTTCACATATGACTTCCTTTTATCCTTTTGACTATGCATCCCCATACCCTGCTTCCTGTAAGATTCCAAATTATTCTCCTAGTTTCTCCGTCTCTACCACACCTGTTCTGATGATGCCATCTTCAATAAGGGGGTCTCCACCTTCCTCAATCAAAGATTCCCAGCACCATGGTTGGTAGAGCCCTCAACTGGGTTCAACCCATTTCCCACAATTACTTCCTTACCCTCTATCTTCCCTCCCAAAACGTCGATATGGTCCCCCTTGCCCTCACCTACCATCCCACCAGCATCCACATCCAGAGGTTCATTAGTCACCATTTCCATCACTTCCAGCGGGGTGCCATCAAATCACATTCTCCTACTCTTCCTTGTCAGCCTTCCGCAAGGACCATTCCCTCTGGGACACCCTGATCCACTCCTCCCACCTCCAACCCATTCTCACAACCCATGGCATCTTCCCCTACAATCGCAGAAGGTGTAACCCCTGCCTGTTTGCTTCCTGTCTACAGTGTCCAAGGCCCCATGTGAAGCAGCACTTAACCTGCATTTCACTCAGCCTAGTCTACTGTATTCTCTGCTCACAATGTGGTTTCCTCTACATTGGGGGAAACAAGGCGCAGACTGGGTGAACGCTTTGCAGAATCCCTACATTCTGTCTGCAGCAAAGATCCTGAATGTGCAGTTGCTTGCCACTTCAACACATCACCACATTCTTTGGCCAATATCTTTGTCTCAGGTTTGCTACAGTGAAATTAGTGTGAGGTGAAAGAACAACACCTGATTTTCTGCTTGCGAACTATGCAGCCTTCAACAATTTTATGGCTTGAGCACGTTTCCTCATGCTTTCCTTCACCCTGTTATACTGGCTGTTATCACAAACTACCCATTGTTAGCCACTATTGTTCCCATTAGCAGCTATTCATTTTTCCCAGATTGATATTAAACCACTTCTTTCTCCAACTGTTTTCTTTCTCTTTGGGCTCTATCTCCCATCTATTATTTACTCCACCCACCCCATCTCTGTATAAAAACTACTCTTTTCCGAGATACAATCAACTCTGATTTTTCTCCACAGATGCTGCCAGACCTGTTGTGATTTTCCAACAATTTCTGTTTTTGTTTCAGATTTCCAGCATCTGCCTCTGTTTAACTTTATAGCCCACTTAGCCGATAATGATTTACTCAGTGTATGTCTCATTAATTGATTTTAAAATGTGCAAACTAGGCTCTGACATGCAGGTTATATGTCTTTTCTGAGTTGCATATAAAAAGTACTTGTGAATTTTGTGGTTAATCCATACAATGGACAGTGCATCTTTGCCAGTGTATGATGCATTCAATTTGATGCTTATTTTGCCAGGTTACTTTATACTTGAGATTCATTTTTATTTTATAGTGACTTTGTAGATGTCCCTGTGGAAATAGACTTTCAAAGCTATGGGGAGATATCTGGAATGTTAACTTAATTATAACGCTTTTTGATTTTCTAAGGAGGAGAAACTTGAAGCAATTTTGTCAGCAGCTGTAGAATCTAGTTCCTTAGGATTAATAACTGGATGCATCAGACAATGGACAGCAGAAGGTAAGCCTGAAGTTAAAACCTGTTGAAAATAATCCTATTTCAACCTGGTTACACTCTTGTTCATTTTACAGTTTGCATTGGTTTTGCAATTTAATTTTGAAATTGTGATAGAACAGAATATATCAAGTCAATAAAATGGTTTTTAAATCTCTACTTTTTCAACATAAGTTCCAAAAATTAGTGTGCTATTCTGATCTTCATAATTTTGGAATTCTGGATTAGTTTTAAAAGTAATTGACCCCATTGAAGCTGTATGTTTACAGAGGCCTCGGCAATTTTATATGGACTGAAAAATATGTAAGCATATAGTATTGCCCTCATTTTACTTCACAAAAGTGACTAATGGAAAGTTGAAAGGTTTCAATTGAACTCAACTGAAAGCTTTGAGGGACTAAATGGTTTACTACTCCTTTTCGCTTCAAAACTGTGAAAAGGACCAGTATGTAAAGTCTGAAACAGGCAAGAGGAGTCCAGAGATTATTCAAAGCATGCTGCAAGGTTCAATTGTGGAGTATCATGAACTAAAGACATAACTATTTTTCCCAACCTCTTCTGAAAATGGTGACTTCCAAGTGTACAGACTCACAAGTATCCATTGTTTTCTATTATCTTATCCCAAATGCCAACTTAGTTTATTCACACATGTGTGATAGATATATTGGCTAGGGGGGGATATTACAGGGGAAAATCCTTGATCAGAATGTACCTTTTTTTGACTTGCCCAACAAAGATTGTTAGCCATAGATGATCTTTCTGAGGGATGGGGCTTTAATGAGGTCAGGGCTGATTGGGCCTGGTGAATCCCAAACTCCTTGTCAGTGACAAAAACAGAACTTGCTGCAAAAGCTCAGCAGATCTGGGGATCACCAGATGAAATGAGGTCAATGATCATAGTTGATACAGTGGCTTGATGTTCCATGATGGAGTCATGGTCCAGCGGGTGATAGGAAGGAGGTATCTGAGACCTGGCGCTCAGCCTCTGAAATGCAGAGATCAGTACGCCAGACTACAACAGCACCACCCTTACCAGTAGGCTTAATAACAAAATCAGGGTTGGATCTAAGAGCACAGATTGCCGTCAAGTTGGATTGGTTGAGGGGTGCAGGAATTGAAGCAACAGTGTGTGTTTGTCAGTAAGCAGTTGTCAGCCACAGCTGATGACACCTTCCATCAATCCTTTGATGATCTGAAAATACATTGGAGTAAAAACAAGCCATACTCGGGCAATTGTCTGCATTGGGTAGATACACATTGTGTGGTAACATACAAGAACAGCTTTGCTACTGCCTGCTAGCATGTTGTCAGAACACCATGCCTTTAATTTTGCAGTATCCAGTGACTTCAGCTGATCTTTGCTATCACGTAATGTGAACTTAATTGGCTGAAGAATGGTATCTACATTGCTAGGAATCTCCACCTGGAAGCTGATTTGGAACAGTTTATTCAGCTGTTCTGGTTGAAGGTGCTTTCGGATGCTTAAGCCTTTTCTTTTTGTTGAATGCTCCCATGATTCAGGATGTGGAGCCTTATCCTCCATGACTGGATCTCGCAGGGCTGCAGAGTTTTGATCTGATGTGTTGATTGTAGGATTGTGTGGTTGTTGTTTACTGCTGGGCAAGTAGTGTTGGAACAGGTTGACACCATGTTTTTACCTCTGTGTGGTGCTTCTCCTGGCATGCTGTCCTGCATTCTTCATTTGAACCAGGCCCCACTTTTCTTAAGTATTTGTCTCTATAAATTTCCTGTTCAAATGAAAAGAGGGAAATCCACCTTCAGAGGTCCTGAAAAGGCAAAAACTTACAACCATTTGGTGAAAGACTGAGCTATATCCACTACATCAAGAGATTAGAAAGAATCTGAAGGGGATAAAAGAAATCCTTGGTACCTATGATCTCGGCTGGTGTCAGAAGTCTGCTTCTGATTTTTTTTCCCTCCTCTTTCCCCATACCCAATATTTGTTATTTCTCATCATAGGAACATAGGAATTAGGAGCGAGAGCAGGCAATTCAGCTCTTCAAATCCCTTCTGCCATTTAACATGATTTATGACTGATCTTTACCAGGCTCAACTTATCTCTCCTGCCTGTTCCCCATAACCCTTTTCCCCACATTTCATTAGAAACATATCTATTTATTTATTTATTAAATCTGTTGATTGATTGATCCTGCTTTCACCTCTGGGGTAGTGAGTTCCACAGTTTGACAACCCTCTGCAGTAATTTCTCCTCATCTCAGTTTTCAACCTACCTCTTCTCACTCAATGTCCTCTTGCTCTCCCATGTGAGACAGTCTCGAGTATTTGTTCATCATCCACTTTATCAATTCCCTTTAGCGTTTTATATACTTCAGTCAGATTCCTCCTACCCCCTTCATTCTTCTGAACTGCAGCAAGTACAAGCTCAAGATATTCAACCGCTCCTTCTACAAGAGTGCTTTTATCCCTGGAATCAATCTGGTGAACCTCTTCTCTTCTGAACTGCCACCACATCCTTCCTCAAGTAGGGAGACAAAACTGGATACAGTACTCCAGGTGTGGTATTACCAACGCCTTGTATAATTTCTTTTTTAAATATATAATCCAATGCTTTTGCAACAAATGCTAGAATTACATTTGCTTTTCTTATTATATGCTACATCTACATACGCACTTTTGCGATTCATGCACAAAGACGCCCAAGATGCCTTTGCACTGATTCATTTTGAATCTGCTTTGCATTTAAATAAGAATTTGCCCTTTTAATTTTCTGGCCAAAATGGACAACCTCACACTTGTCCACATTAAACTCCATCTGCCACATTCTGGCCCATTCTAATGCCAATATCCATTAGCCTACCAATATCCATCTGTAAGCTGTATCTACTCTTCACAGTCAGCTCTCCCAACTATTTTAGTATCATCGAATTTTGCTATGTTAACTCTGTCTCTGCTGGCTTGTCTATTTGTGTATTGGAGTTCTAAGTAAGATTTACAGATTAGTCATTCAACTTGCCTCTTTTATTGGTATCGATTTTAAACACTGATTATAAATAAATTTTCTTGTTAGTGGAGA
The DNA here is from genome assembly GCF_004010195.1 of Chiloscyllium plagiosum. Lineage (NCBI taxonomy): Eukaryota > Metazoa > Chordata > Chondrichthyes > Orectolobiformes > Hemiscylliidae > Chiloscyllium > Chiloscyllium plagiosum. Next base: position 15,645,639 of record NC_057718.1, on the reverse strand, counting down.
AAACTTAGTATGCACGTTTCTTCTAACCTAAGTTAAACAGGCTAAATTGGGTAATTCAGTGATTTTAATTAATTTTTCAGATTTGTGACTACTCTGATGTTTGATTTTCAGTGCATTATCCCAGTGTGTCATGACACCGTTCAGATTTTATTCTCTGCCATGATGGTATTCAAACTATGACACCAGGACATTAGTCTGGCTCGCTAGTCAAGTAACAATACTGCGAGACCACCACATCCTCGTGATGATAATGTTTGTTACGATCCTGGAATAGCCCCCAAGTTTGGTTATGGTCTATTAAGGGATCAGTAACTCTCTTTTTGGTTTAAAATTAATGAAGATTAGGAATCTCAAATCCTTACTGATAAATAAAGTTACATGATTCCGTTGGTTTGAACAACCAAATGTAAGCTTTGCTACACCAAGCCAAAAAAGAAATAGCTTTCAATATCTGTCTTATGCTGATTTTTGGATGTTAGAGTATGAGGCAAACTAATTAATTGGCAAACTGTGGTCATGCATAATACTCTAGACATGTAGATGTGATTTATTATCAAACCATTCGGATGACAGTAATTACAATGTGATACTTAATCTTCTTCCAGAGTGATTTTACTGTTCATTCTGGAAGGCTCCACTGTTTATTCTTTGCAATATCGCTCTGATGTGGAGCGCCTAAAGACTGCTTAGCTGCTAATGGTTCAGTCTCCTCTTGTGGACAGTTCCCTGGCAAATGTCCAGCCCCTTTTCAGTTGGTGCAAAGCCCCTTTCAGACCTGTTTACATAGAGCCAAAATGCAGCATCAATTCACTACCTGAAGCCTCCTCTTCAGGTTCTCAGCTAGTGGTCACCTCTTGGTGTGTTAGGCTAATCACTCAGACAAAATCTCCTTTCTTCCTGGTTCCTGTGACCATTGGCCTTTTAGTTTCTTCTGGTCTCTTGGTTATTTTTCTCCTGGATTCCTCTTCAGCTACCCCTGACCATTTTGAAACTGGCTTTTTATTACACTAGGATACTCCCGAGTTCTGTTGTTTCTTCTTTTATACAGCCAATACTGGGTGCCTTGATTCCTAGTTTTTGTTCCTGATCGGCTCAGCCATATTAAGCTATATAGCTGGGTATTTAGATGTTTAAAAGAGACCCAACACACTGTACAATAGTTTTTCTAACCGCATCTATACAATTTGTGTGTCAAGGCATGCAGGCTGCCAGGAGTTGACATTCTTTGCTTTCATCAATGTAAACACTTCCAGACACCTAGTCACTAAATCTGAGAACAAATTTGAGTTATCTTTAAGCAGGTCCTATGGTATCTATTCAAAGGTGACCAAAAGAAAAGGTGATGAAACATTTTGTAGCTTTGTGAAGGATTGAGGTTCTGCTTTTTTTAAACAAAAAAAGTTGATTAAATCCCACAAAAACGCATTTTTTTACCTTTTTGCTGGACTTCATGAAGGAATAAAAGGACGTCTGAGTCATGTATTTTTTTTTCTTTAGCTATGATATTTTGTCTACTACTTCCATAATTAGAACAAACTGTAGAATAAATCTCTGCTGGAAACTGTAAACTACTTGCAAAGAAATTTTAACATTTTGCCTTAAGTAATTCAGAAAATATGTTTTGATCTGTTGTTTAACTGTAGAAAGTAATGTGTTTTTTATTCTTTTTTTTTCTTTACAATAAGAACAACCTAGATCAGCTGCCAGTCTACGCTTTGTGCTTGAATGGACATGGAAAAAAATCACTCAAACCAAAGGGGAACTTGATGGCATCTGTAAGTCTGAAACTTGTGAATGTGTTTTTTCAGCAATTCTCTTGGCTTTTGTAATATGTAGTCTAAGGCTATATTTTCTTCACATTGTCTGTGGTTGGAGAGAGACTGAGGTGGTAGAAAATACCATACCCTTTTTCCTTGGCTTTTTTTCTCTCTCAAAAAGTGATGACTAACCTGCAGTTGCAGTTTCATGCAAAACAAGTTTGTTTCTCAGCTGCACTGCATACTTTTTAGTTTGCGATGCGAATGTTTCTGCAGGCATGTGCATGAACAGCTAATCATTTCTGTCATTGATATTTGGTGTCTACTACTAAGATGGTCATTTTCTTCATTTCAAGGTTATGTTCGCTAAGAAAATGGGTTTGAAACTTGCTGAGATAAGTGAGTGGCAATGACGAAGCAGAAAGCATTTTTGATATCTGAGAGCTAGTACAGAAGGAATTGCATTTGTGATTTATGTCTGACATTGAAGTGCTGAGTGTTGACAGTCGGTGACAAATTGGACAAGATATTAGCAATATCTTGATGTTATTAGCAATAACATTAGCAAATTTGCTGATGATACTAAGCTGGGTGGCAGGGTGAAATGTGATGAGGATGTTAGGAGATTACAGGGTGACCTGGACAAGTTAGGTGAGTGGTCAGATGCATGGCAGATGCAGTTTAATGTGGATAAATGTATGGTTATCCACTTTGGTGGCAAGAACAGGAAGGCAGATTACTACCTAAATGGAATCAATTTAGGTAAAGGGGCTGTACAGAGCGATCTGGGTGTTCTTGTACACCAGTCAATGAAGGTAAGCATGCAGGTACAGCAGGTAGTGAAGGCATTCTGGCCTTCATAACAAGAGGGATTGAGTATAGAAGCAAAGAGGTTCTTCTGCAGCTGTACAGGGCCCTGGTGAGACCACACCTGGAATATTGTGTGCAGTTCTGGTCTCCAAATTTGAGGAAAAAAATACGGGGTAGACCATTTAGGACAGAGATGAGGAGAAACTTCTTCACCCAGAGAGTGGTGGCTGTGTGGAATGCTCTGGCCCAGAGGGCAGTGGAGGCCCAGTCTCTGGATTCATTTAAGAAAGAGTTGGATAGAGCTCTCAAGGATTGTGGAATCAAGGGTTATGGAGATAAGGCAGGAACAGGATACTGATTTAAGGATGATCAGCCATGATCATATTGAATGGTGGTGCAGGCTCGAAGGGCAGAATGGCCTACTCCTGCACCTATTGTCTTTGGTCTATTTACCAGAGTTGGCATGTTGCACCTCATTGAGCACATTTTTATTATTTCCTCTTCTCCCCTGAGCAACTCCACTCCTCATGAGAATCAAAGTATCCTTTTTGAATTAGGAGCATTATAAACATTGTCTCTTGCTGGTTCATTGTCAAAATAGCACATCCTAACTCATTGTTTATTTCTTATTCTTAGGTCCAGAGTAGTTATTTTTCTTAGAAAGATAACTGATCCCGACTACCACTGAAATACATGTCTACTCCTTTGGCTTCATTGGGACAATTATTTTAGATATTCCTTACCAGTTTTCCATTTTAACAATCATCATAAGCCCCTACTGCAAACAGTCTTCCTTGTTCACCTGTTGGTCTTTTCTTTGTTCTTCATTGGCTTCCTTTTTCCACTGAAGTGAAGATTTGTGTTCTTTGCCATCACAGCCTCATTCAACTTTTGTTTGTAGCTTTTCTAGCCTAGCATTCGCCATGTTTGATACCTTGGATTCTGACATTCTTTGCATCATGACTCTACACATTGGTGGTAGTTTCTGGCTGTACTGTTCCATTGTGTGGAATTCCCTTACAAAATCCCATCTTTCAAACCATCCTTCTTGGTCACCACTTCAAAGCTGCATCCAACCATGTTTTTCTGTGCTTGTACATATTCAGGAGAATATAGACCAGATAGTTGGGCGGGAGAGTGGCAGATGGAGTTCAATCCAGACAAATGTGAGGGGATGCATTTAGGCAAGTCTAATTCTAGAGTGAATTATAGAATGAATGGAAGAGCCTTGAGAAAAGTTGATGAGCAGAGAGGTATAGGAGTGCAGGTCCACTGTACCCTGAAGGTTGCTGCACAGGTGGGTAGAGTGGTCAAGAAGGCATATAGTATGCTTGCCTTCATCGGACGGAGTATTGAGTATAAGAGCTGGCAAATCATGTTAAAATTGTACAAGACATTGGTTCGGCTGCATTTAGAGTACTGTGTACAGTTCTGGTCGCCACATTACCAAAACTATGTGGATGCTTTGGAGAGGATGCAGAGAAGGCTTACGAGGATGTTGCCTGGTGTGGATGGTGCTAGCTATGAAGAGAGGTTGAGTAGATTAGGTTTGTGTTCATTAGAAAAAAAGAGATTGAGGGGGGACCTGATTGAGGTTTACAAAATCATGAAGGGTATAAACCAGGAAGATGGCGATAAGCTTTTTCCCAGGGTGGTGAAGGATTCAATAATGAGAGGTCACGCTTTCAAGGTGAGAGGTGAAAAGTTTATGGGGGTTATACGCGGCAGTACTTTACACAGAGGGTGGTAGGTGTCTGGAACACGTTGCCAGCAGAGGTAACAGAGGCAGGCCCGGTAGATTCATTTTAAGGTGCATCTGGACAGATGCACGAGTGGGTGGGGAGCAGAGGGATACAGATGCTTAGGAATTGGGCGACAGGTTTAGACAGTAGATTTGGATCAGCTCAGGCTTGGAGGGCTGAAGGTCCTGTTCCTGGGCTGTAAATTTTCTTTGTTCATTGTACATAACTCTTCAGTTTTATATGTTATCTACATTTGAAGCATTGATAGGTAAGTGCGACTTTTTTCTTCAACTTGTGTTGTTATTTTTGTCTTTATGTAGTGCAGGCTTTGTGGAAGGCCATGCTGACCCCACAAAACCAATAGATTTTATTCCCACCCTGGGCCAAGTGTTTGACTGCGTTTATAGTAGCTTCCAGTACCTGAATTGGCTGCTTTGGAAAAAAAATGTGTTGGTTTGGTGTTGGTAAATAGCTTTACCCTTTTTTAATTTATGTTGCTTTTTGGTTGACTCTGTCATTGTCATCACTTGGAGCCAGTGGAATTATTTTTATTTGTTATGTCAAGGGCATTTCTGACCATGCCAGTATTTATTGCTATCCTTAATTGCTTTTGAAGATGCCTTTGAGTCACTCCTCTGAACCATTGAAGCCATTGTGGTGTAGATAGACTGACAGTGCTGTTGAGGAGAGACTTCCAGAATTCCCAATGATCGTGAAGATGTGACATTATAGTTGAGTATGAATGGTGCATAATTGGAAATAAATGTGTGGAGTTATATGTGTGGAAAGTTCCATTGAATGAACTTTTGATTTGCTCCAGTAATTCTTGTAGATGGTACACATGACTGTCATTATGTGCCATTGGAGGAAGAGGTTCCAATCAAGTTAGTTGGTCCTGGTGATGTCAAGCCTGTTGTGTTGTTGGATCTGCACTCCTAGATATTTAGAAAATCTTGCAGCATATTCCTGACTTCTGCTTTGTAGGTTGTGGACAGGCTTTGGGAATGAGCATTCCCAACTTTTGACATATTTGTGATTGGCCTACATAAGATTCTGGTGAAGGTAACACCATCGAAGTTGATGGGGAATTAAATAATTGTAATACGGTTGAATATCAAAGGGAGATGATTAGATTCTCGTATTGGGAGCATACAATACTGGAGCTAGTTAAATTGCTTGGATGAGATGGTGTATGCTGTCAATGAGATGTACTCTACTATTTATAATTAAGCACTGATCCTATAGTGTGCTGCTGCAGCTGGGTGAAATTATATATTTTGAAATGTGTGTTTGACCTGCTAAGTTGTGTTACACTAAAGCACAGGTAAATGCTCCGTTGTTGAACCTAACTTTTTATTAAAACAGTATCTTAAACATTAACAATTAATGATTTTTATTTAAGAAAGACTTTTTTTTCCCCTTTAATTCAGTTACATTTTTGAATCTGGAAGTAACTTCCCAAAAGAAATCTTTGTTGTATGGTCCTGCTATATTACTATTTTCTGGCTGAAACAGTTTGCTAGTAATTTGTTCCCTTAATCCTTGCAGACTTTTAATCAACCTATATCTTGGAGATATGTAAATCAGCCCAGAATTAATCCATGTCTTGAAGGGAGGTTGGATGACAGGATTGGGTACTTCTCATCTGCTTGCCGAGCAGAACTAATGTTTGCTCAGTAGCTTCTTCTGATTAATGGAACTGACATTATGAACTTGCATGCGTATTATTATAGGCATGAGATAAATGGGTCACCCTAAATTAATTACGTGCTCTGTTGTTTAAAAAAAATTGTTTCAGGCACATTTCTCATTTCAAAGCAGATGTTTGTAGAAGTGTACACATATGAAAGTTAACCGCTGTGAAAAATTGTTTTGTTAAGGTTGACACCTGCTTAACTTGAGTGTGTTTCACATTGTCCTTTAACCACTAGGTGTTCCACTTTTTGATGGATCATGTCACTTCATTGACCCACACACACTCCAGTCTCTGCAGCACTGCCAGATGTTACTTAGCAACCTCACCACCATTGTTAGCTGTTTCCTTACTGAGGCCCAGGAACTGACTGAGCGAGGTGTGTGTATATGAATTACAGTTGCACTGTTTTATGTAAATGGTTACTAATCTGCTATTTTATTTTGTGTGTGCAACAATATTTTTAAATGTTGCTAGTTGTGTTTCTTAAATTATATTAACAAAAAAAGCACCAAACATGTGATAGAGGTATATGACAGTCACCTACAAATAAACATTTTGAGGCCTTCTTTCCAGAAAAATCTCCTGCTAAATATTGTTTGAATATAAAATAATCCTGGAAATCCTTTTTATTAGCATAATAATATTTTCTTCCCACAGGATTGGTTGACTTAATGAACAAGCGCATTGTAGGTACACTCCTTTCTCAATACACTCAGGTTGTGTTGTGGTTCTGTCGTGCTGGCCTACTCCCAGAGGGTTCAGGTAACAGCAACATATTTTAAAAATGCTTATCAACTAAGCTGGGATAACCTTTTTATGCTGCACTTCAGTGAGTTTTATATTATTGATGTTTTTTACTTTTTCTTTAGATGATATTGATGTGCTACAGTTATCCAGGCCCATCTACAACTACCCCATTATACAAAATTATTACACTAACAGACGACATAAGTTGGAGCGTCTATCAAAGTATGTTCTTAATGAATTGTATTTTGGAAATTAAATACGTAATGTGATTCTCAAACCTGCTAGCTTAGTGTACAGCACAACTCTGTTTATAACTTGCTTTATAATTTCTGGTTTTTAAATCCGTATCTTGAATCTATATTTTCTGTAGAAAATAGTTTTTAGAGTAAGAATCAATTTTTTTTAAAACAATTGGTCAATGGTCACAAAATAACTTGACTTATTTCATGTTGCACTTTTAAATGTTTGTTTTACCCAGAGGCAAATGGTGTTCAGACTGCCTATTGATTGATGGAATGGTGTCTGAAACTGGGGACCACATAGCACAGCTGTGGAAGAGGGATGAAGGAGGAACAGGAAAATATCCACCCTCAACTCTTCATGTAAGATGTGATTCTTGAATGGCAAATTTAGTGAAATGAAAATTTTGCAGCTGTTAAACTAATATTTTTATTTTTCTTAACAACAGGCTCTTCTTGATGTATATTTGTTAGAAAGTGTGGATGAAACAACAAAGCATGCCATCGTATCCTTTAGTTGTATAGAAGGTTGTTTTTGGTGTTCACCGCCTTTCTGGCATTGATGAGTTAGTGTTTGCAAATATCTGACCTACTGTTGAGATTTTAATTATATAGATAATTTAGTTATAATTTGGATTGCTGCACTTTGTTTTGGAGCCTTAACCTCTGATTTACAGGCTATTTATCTACTGCTGGATGTTCTTTCTTCTGTTCCTAATAAGAATGAGTCTTCAATTGAATCTTTTCCACCTGCTTTTGCTGTACCTGTGGGCCTAGTAAACCTTATTCAGGGATTTTGGCTTTTGGATCACAGTGACCATGAGGTAAGTACTCACATTAGAAATAAACTTCACTTTACCCTTAGTTGAAGCAAGTTGTTGTCACTTCTATTGAAATGTTGAGTTACTTAATTAACTCAAGTTCTTATTTGTTCAGTTAATTGTATGTAATAACTGAAACTTGTGACGTCCATGCTAACCACGGTAGTGTGTCCAAAGATGTGTAACATGGCTGAGAATTCTGAACTATACAGGAAATTTTTACTTATATTTTCATTGTGATTCCAGAAATGCAGGAATTAAATGCTTTGAATACATTTTCCATTGGCCATTATAAATGAAGATGATTAAATTAAAGACTAATTTTTTTTAAGATCCAGACATCTGCTACACAAGGAGATATCAGTAAGCTATGTGTTAGAAGATCAAAAAAGTTACATTAAATTGAGACGAGATGCCGAGTATCTTTAAAATTCATAATGAAATCATTCCTCAATCAAATATTTTTGCAGCATAATTGTCTCTGGAAGAAGGATGGATGGATGATCAGTTGTCGTGTTTATATATAGAGGCATGGATTATAATCAGGTGCCAAATTACTAAAACTGAGAAAAAGCTTATCCAATAGGAATAGTCAGCACAGATCTAGCAACGAATCTGCCTCAGCTGGAATTCTTTAAAGAAGTAACTAATGTAGTTGTTTATGATCTTCACAAGTGTAAGGTGCTACATATATCTTTCAGTTGTGGGTAATGAAACTGGAATACGGTGATACAACTCACCATAAAAGGAAGGTTTTGCAACTTAAAAAGCAAGTGGTAACATTGCCCTGCACCGTTAAAAATGTCACTTTTGGAGCAGTGAGATTGTTCTGTTGAATCAAGAGAGGCACTAGGAATTTGAGTCACAATGCAGCTGCCTGATGACAGCCCTTGCATTGGCCAAACCAATTTACTACAAACTGGAAAGTATGCAATCTGAACCATCCAAAACTAGAAAGCAGAAAACACCCTTCTATCAGTGGGAGTAGAAATAATTCTTTACAGGAAAAGACCTTTATCCACCCGATTGAAGAACCATCACACTACAGACAACAGCATGAAATCCTTACTAAAGTCAAAAGAACTGAGAGTTAACTACATCCTGCCGATCTGAACTATTGATCTTCAGAATTTTGTTTCCCCCAGTGCTACATGTTTTGATGATATTTTTGTTAAAGTCTATTATTCACGCATGTGAGTTGTTGTATTTGGTATTTTAAAGTCACATTGTAGTACACTAATAGTCCTTTCTTTTTGCTGCTATTTGTTTAAAAAGTAAGTTTGTTAACAAAGAGTTCTTTTCTAGTAAATGTTGAAATTTAGTGTGAAATACTTTTTGTCCCGAATAGTAGTTAGTGAACAAATTGATCATCCTGGTGGTTTAAATTTTGTGTTTACACATGTGTGACAACTTGTGGAATAGTGGGGTTTAAATATCTGCACTCTTCCCAGTTAAGTCCTAACACAGATGCGCATGAAGGAGGTACTTTCGCCAATCGAGTAAGAACCTGCAATCTACCATCTTGCCTTTTTATTTGATTTTTAAGTCATTTCAACGAAGATGTGCAGAATGGAATATGTTATATAGTGTGGGTGAACAGCCATCCACATTGTATACCACTTTATATAAGATCACTGCTACAGCCATCAATTGTAAAGTTACATGTAGTTTTGGTTAACTTGCCCACAACAAGGATACTGCTGTATTGGAAGAGAATTAGTAAGAAGTGAAGTAATGCATTGACAGCTGCAAAGGTGATTATCTTGACATAGATGGTGATCTTGCACCGATACTCTTTCCTGGAGCCAAGGGCTAGGAATTGAACTAAGATAGACTTTGTCTTAATTTGTTTTTAAAAAATTTTCTTGTCTATGCCTTCTATTTTTAACATAGGCATCGTAGTATGGTGATTTTAAACACATTTCACTTTTTTTTAATGCACAAGAGACAATAAATTACTATTCTAGTCTATTTCACATCTAGATTATATTTAAGGAAGTACAATAAAATACTGCTTCACCTGGAAGGTATGTTTAGGACCTTGGACAGAGAGAAGGAGGAGGTGAATGAGCAGGTATTATACTTTCTGTGATTGCATGGAAAGGTATACAGGGGAATGAGGAAATATTAGGAGGAACAAAGGACTGGACCAAGGTTTCATTGAAAAAATGGTCCTTGTGGAATACTGACTGGACGAGAGAGGAAGATATGTTGATATATTCTACTGGACATGGCAGAAATGATCCTTTGAATGTGTCAACTAGTGTGATGCGAAATGAAGACAGAGGGATGTTGGTCCTTCCAGAAAAGAGAAGAATAAGGAGTGAGGATCGAAGTGTGAGAAATGAAAACGGAAGTTGCTGTAAAAGCTCAGCAAGTCTGGCAGAATCTGTCAGCAAGAGCGGAGTTAACATTTTGGGTCGAGTGATCCTTTCTCAACTGACCCAAATGGTTATCTCCGATTTCTCTTAATAGATACTGCCAGACCCACAGAGCATTTCCAGCAATTTTTGTATTTGCTTCTTATTTATCTCATCTGCAGTTCTTTTGGTTTTTATTTAGTGCGAGAAACTGTTCAGTTGGGGTTTAGGGTGCTGTCAACCACAGTGGGAGGGGCACCTTTGATATGGAAAAAGAGGTCTTGTCAGAGGCATCCTGGTGGAAGGCATGTGCAACAGATGCAGTGGAGAGACTGGGGAAATGTAAAATCATTGGAACATTGCAGCATACGCAGGGCAGAAATGTTAGCATGGAAACAAGGTGGTTATTAAAATGGCAAGCAAGATCTGAAGAAGAGCCATTTTGCACTTGAAACAGTGTCTCGTTCTCTCTCCATAGATGCTGCCACATGAGCTTTTCCAGCATTCTTGTCTTTATTTCAGATTTCCAGCATCTGCACAATTTTGCATGTATTGTTCTATAGCTGTAAAGGTGGACTTCTACAACCGTTTTTCATTGGAAAAAGTGAAGGTGGCTATCACATCCTGGATCTATTCATGTCACACCTGGTTAGAGACAAAAACTGCAGATACTGGAATCCAAAGTACACAGGCAGGAGGCTGGAAGAATACAGCAAGCCAGGCAGTATCAGGAGGTGCAGAAGTCAATGTTTCGGGTGTAACCTTGTTTCAGAACACATGCCAGATCTGGGCAAGACCAGAAGCAAAAGGCAAAATTTTAGAATGCTCATATATACGAAATAAGGATAGAGGCAATATATTTGAGGAAGCCCTCAAAGCGAAATCTTGAAGACATAATTTAAAAAATAATGAGTAGCATATAAACCAGAGGGAATGATCACCTGAAACAGGGTTGGTTCGTATGGAACCAGGTACATACTGAAATGATCAAGTACTACATGGTATGATTCTTCTTTGGGCACCAGGCGATGTCTGAAAGGTGGAGCCCTTTGCACACTCCACATAATTTGTCCTCTGTGAGATTCAATTATGTCTGTCCTCAGCTGATCATCAATCCTGGGACTGGATCCTGAGCTCTTACGGAGTACCATAGCGGGGAGGTAATTTTTGTGTAGTTAATGAACCAATAGCATTTCCCAGGTCTCTCAGTTCCCTGTCCAAATTTTATTAACATTATTAGAATCATAGACAACACAGAAACAGACCCTTAAGTTCAATATGATTCTGAGACCCTAATTAGAATTTGAGTAAATTTACTGCCAGGTTACCTGTCTCCTTGTCTGGAGTACAAGGGTAACAGAATTTGTTTACTAAAGTTTTCTATAGATATTTCTCAGACAATAATTCTCTTTAAATTTATGTTTCAAGATATGCAAACAATTTGGCTATTAGTTGATTTGGCTGAAGCAGGTAGAAGGAGGATAATGTGGAGTATTAACACTGAAAATGGGATGAATGACCTGTTACTATACTAAAAATGCTATGATTGACACATGTTAATGATCAAAGTATGCATAGGTATTTAAGATAATTCAGTATATCATATAACTGTAATTACCATGCCAATCAATGGAGTAATGTTTGATGAACCTGAATAAGTATGATATGGTAGTTGAGCTGCAGTTGAAAAATCTTGCATTTGATCTGTTTCTTCTTTCCTTGTTCCAAAGAATGCCTTAGATCGTATTTTGCATCCAGCAACTAGCAGGTCACTGTCCTCATGGCAGCATGTCCGAATCTTACAAGCCTTGATGTGCCAAGGAGAACATAGAAAAGCCCTTCGGTACATGCAGGCAATGAAACCTTCAATGGCCAGTAGCAGTGAGGTTAAACTTCACCTTACTGTACTGCTATTTAACAGGTAACTGATTTCTTCATCACGTTATTTTTAGTAATTCATTTTGTTGCTAGTGTAATATTCCTTTTATTCATTCAGTTACGAGATTGCATTCAGTTATATATGCAGTTCCAATAAGATGGTAGTTCTAACAGCCGTTTTCTAAGCATAAACCACTTTTTGTGTGTGTGTTCTGGGAAGAAAAGGGAACATCTCAGGCCTGTTAAGCAGAATGACATGTACTATACCTCTTAATATAAGTTGCGTTTCACTTCGTCACACCAGACGTGATTTGTTATGTGCTTCAAGTAGTAGCAAAGCAACTACATCACTGAGAACAGGAAGGTGCTGGTGTAGTCATGGTGAACTAACAATCCAGAACCCCACGCCAATGTTCTGGGGATCTGGAGTTTGAATCCCAATATGGTAGTTGGTAAAATATAATTTCAATTAAATCTGGAACTTTTTCTTTTTAAAAAAAAAGTCATAATGGTGACCATGTAACAACTGCCAGTTCTAAAAATCCATCTGATTCGTTAAAGTCATTTGAGGAAAAAAATCTGTCATCCTTACCTGGCCTACCTGTGATTCTGGAGTCATAGCAATGTGGTAGATTCTTAAGTAGGGATGTGCAATAAATGTTTGCCAATAATGTCCATATCGCATAAAGAAATTTCTTTTAAAAGCTCCCAAACATAGAGCTATAACATAACATTTAAAATTAGAGCTAGGCCATTTAAGTGTGATATCACAAAATATTCCTTTACTGAAAAGGTAGTGGACATATTGAGGAACTCACCACCATGAAAGTGTTCAGCATAGGGCAGTTGAAAATTTCAAAATTAAAACTGCTAGATTTTTAATTGGGCAGCAGTATGAAGGTTATGGAACCATGGAATTAAGATGCAGATCATTCATGATCTAATTAAATAGCAGACTGGGTTGAATATCCTACTCCTGTTGAGAAATGAAGGCCTTTTAGGTTAGCCATTTTATCAGTTCTCTATCCTCTATCTTCTATTCTCTATTTTAATAACTGGTCTTTCAAAGATTTCCATGTTGTGTTTTGCCCTAAAGCTTCTTGACAGGTAGGTTGCACATGTTAAATGTTCAATCATTGTCTAAAATTAATATTAAAAATAAAGCTCAATGCTTGTTCTAAAATATAAAGGTGCATGGTGGAGGCCTGGCATCTACTTCGACTAAATGCAAACAGAATAAATGTAGAAGATTTGCTGAAGCACATGTATGAGCTATGTCAAGAGAATGGACTGATGGAAGAATTACTTAAACTCCCTTTCACTGCTACTGAACAGGTAAAGTATCCATAAATCGCATTTTTAAAGTCACCTGCAGATGGGAGGGAAGGTTAATTTTTAGCTGTAATTTGAAAAAACATTATCATTGAGTTGTTAGTTTAGTAGGAAACTATTCGCTGATAAATCAAGTTTGTTATAAAAGCATTTTAATCACAATTTTGCAGTATTTTATATACTTTGATATATCATGTATTTGCAGGAGTGTTTGGAGAAGTTTTTGAAGAAGAGTGGCAATCTTCAAAACCAAGAATTTCTTTTAGTTCATCATCTTCAAAGAGCCAACTATGTGCCAGCCTTGCAGCTCAATCAGTCACTGAAAATGAATTTGGTAGGTTGAAAGCGGTTTTATTAATTGAAAATTGTTTTAATAATTGGAAACTGAGTTTATTAATTCAGTCTCTAAATTTGCCAGAGCAAGTCCCCAGGGTTGAGGAAAAACAAATCCGTCTGATATGTATGAAATGTCTGCTTCCAACCCCATTTTTGTATAGCTGAGTGTAAATAGCAGTTTGCTTTCTAAAGGTGCTCTGGTAGCTCACATTATTATTAAATTTAATGTTAAAACATGAAGTATGATTACAAATTTTACCATTGCCTTTCAAAACTTCTATTCATTGATGTTTTAGGCCTTCTTGTTTGTAACTAGCAAGAAATGTTAATTGCCCATCACAAATGCCATCTAAATGTGGTTTTCTGTGAAGACACGCTGCCAAGTTCACAAACTTTTTGTGCCCCTGGGTCACACTGTAGAACAGTGAATCATCTGCCATAAAAATAAAATAGTCAGATTGATCACTGGAGTAACAGTTGCCTGAAATTGAGGAAGTACCAGAATTAAACCGAATTTGTAACTTTTGTAAGCAATATGGTGAAGTCTCTCCAATAACCCCCAAATGAAATTTTACCTTAACTGCCAAGCTACCCTCCATTTGGCCAAGTCTGTAATTGACATGGCCAATTTGTCTATGACATTAATTGCTTTCAAGTTAGCTTAATGTGTGCTTATCTTTGCTTCTTTTTAAGTCAGATTTGGGAAGACGTACTTGTCAAACTGTTTGTTGGAATTTGAAACTGCAGAGTTTAGACAAATTGCTACAATGAGAGTAAATCTAAAGGTGTTTAAATTTGGCTCTGGTTAGGTCAGATTTTTTTTTCCATGGGATAAGGGAATCGACATCCCAGAGGGCAGTTAAATGTTGACCAAATTGCTGTGGGTCTGGAGTCACCTGTAGTCTAGGTAAAGATAGTAGTCTCCTTCCCTAAAAGACAATAGTGAACCAGATGGGGTTTTTTCATAACAATTGACAAGAGGTGATCATTAGACTCTTAATTCCAGATTTTTGTTGAATTCAAATACCACCAGCTGCATTGCAGGTTCAAACCTGAGTCTCTGGATTAACAGTCCATTGCCTCCCAATCAACTCATGTTGCACAATATATCTCCATTATGTTGCATTATACCTGTCGTTTCACACAATCTAGTGTTGATTCTGTGGCATGAAAAGGAACTTGCTCTGGAAAAAGAAAACCTGAGGTAAAGCAGGGAAATGAGGGAAATAAAATATTTCTTAACTTTTTTTTCAGAATGATCGTGATCCTCAAATTCGAGAAAGAACAGCTGCAAGGAATTCCATTCTGGAACAGTATGGCAAAGTTCTTCCAAGGGTTCAGAGAAGGCTAGCAAATGAACGTGCAAAACCTTACCATAATTTAGCAATTTTACGTGAAGGTGTGATTATACTTTTGAAATTTTGACGTTTTGAAACCCGTGTTGTTTAAAGCAGTCTAAAGACTTTGTTTTCACTAGGCCATTACCACTGAAGAAATGCATCTTTATTCAAGCATCCAGAAAGTCTGTGGAATCAGGACATTTTGGAACTTGTTATTCAAGCAGTGTTAACAATGCACCACCCTCAGCATGAAAAAGTTACCCCTCGAATCCCTTTTTTAAATCTTTCCCCTCTCGCCTTAAATCTATGTCCTCTAGTTTCGGATCCCCTGACCCTAGGAAAAGACAGTGACTATTCACCCTATCCATGCTCCTCATGATTTTTATAAACCTTTATTAAGTCATCCTTCAGCCTCTGACACTCAGAGGGAAAAAGGCCCCAGGCCATTCAGCCTCACCCTATAGCTCAGATTCTTCAGTCTCAGCAGCATACTTGCGAATCTTTTCTGAACTGTTTCAAGTTTAACAACCTCTTTACTATAGCAGGGAGACCAGAATTGAATGCAATAATGTAAAAATGGCCTCACCAAATCCTGCACAGCTGCAACATGAGGTCTTTCAGAATGATCGTGATCCTCAAATTCGAGAAAGAACAGCTGCAAGGAATTCCATTCTGGAACAGTATGGCAAAGTTCTTCCAAGGGTTCAGAGAAGGCTAGCAAATGAACGTGCAAAACCTTACCATAATTTAGCAATTTTACGTGAAGGTGTGATCATACTTTTGAAATTTTGACGTTTTGAAACCCATGTTGTTTAAAGCAGTCTAAAGACTTTGTTATCACTAGGCCATTACCACCGAAGAAATGCATCTTTATTCAAGCATCCAGAAAGTCTGTGAAATCAGGACATTTTGGAACTTGTTATTCAAGCAGTGTTAATAATGCACCACCCTCAGCATGAAAAAGTTACCCCTCGAGTCCCTTTTTAAATCTTTCCCCTCTCACCTTAAATCTATGTCCTCTAGTTTCGGATTCCCTGACCCTAGGAAAAAGACAGTGACTATTCACCCTATCCATGCTCCTCATGATTTTTATAAATCTTTATTAAGTCACCCTTCAGCCTCTGACACTCAGAGGGAAAAAGGCCCCAGGCCATTCAGCCTCACCCTGTAGCTCAGATTCTTCAGTCTCAGCAGCATTCTTGCAAATCTTTTCTGAACTGTTTCAAGTTTAACAACCTCTTTACTATAGCAGGGAGACCAGAATCGAATGCAATAATTTAAAAATGGCCTCACCAAATCCTGCACAGCTGCAACATGATGTCCCAACTCCTATACTTAATGTTCTGACCAATGAAGGCAAGCATGCCAAATGCCACTTTCACCTGTCTACTTGCAACTCCACTTGCATGGAACTATGTACCTGCATCCCCAGGAGTTTTTGTTCAGCAACATTTCCCAGGGCCTTACCATTAACTGTATAAGTCCTGCTCTGGTTTGCCATACCAAAATGTAATGCCTAACATTTATCTAAATTAAACTCCCATTTGCCACTCCTCAGCCTATTGGCTCATCTAATCAAGGAAATTCTGTCTGTTTACCAGCATTACAGCTGCCTTTACTGTTGTCTACAAGTGTGAATGCCTTACACCTTCTACCTAGTAAAGCAGTACGGTCCTTCCTGTAATCTTTAGCAATTAGAGGCTTGGCTGTCAGATGCCAGAACAGGACATGCAATCGCTTTCATTTTACTGTAACTTAAAGCCTTCAAACCAAAACATAACAAAATCTTATAAATGTCATAACTGAACATTTGCATCTCCATTGTCTGACATATTGAATTGACACCTTTGGATGCGGGTATTTTCTTGTTCTTTCATGTGATGTGGGCACCTCTGAGAATGCCAGCATTTGCTACCCATCCCTAATTGCTGTTCATTTGTGTGGCCTGATAAGCAATTTCAGAGAGTACTTCAGAGTCAACCACAGAATAGCACATTCCTTTCTCAAAAGGGTTTTCGAGAACTATGTACATTCTCATGACAATCTGATCTTTTTATGGATTTTGTGACACCATTACTCATACTAACTTTTGGTTCCAGATTTTTAAAAATTCATTAATTGAACTTGTGGATTAATTGAATTCCAATTCAGTCAGCCATTCAAATCCATGTCCTTATGTCATTTTCTCCCCTGATGTTTGTGACATCTAACCAAAGCATTGTTTGAGGGTGGCTTCTTTCAAATTCTACTATTTGGTCTATCTTTCCATTTTTTGCTTTCTCAATGGCTGCTACATATTTGTTTTAACTGTAAAGTATTGACTCTGCTAAATCTTGTGGATCTTTTGAAAACAGTTACACGACCCAAACCATTATCCACTGTGGCAAGGCGAACAACTGCAGGAAGTGTGATTACTCGTGCAACGTTTATTA
Source organism: Chiloscyllium plagiosum (assembly GCF_004010195.1). Classification (NCBI taxonomy): domain Eukaryota; kingdom Metazoa; phylum Chordata; class Chondrichthyes; order Orectolobiformes; family Hemiscylliidae; genus Chiloscyllium; species Chiloscyllium plagiosum. The sequence continues at coordinate 15,628,149 of NC_057718.1, read as the reverse complement.
GTACAGTGCTTTCAAAGGTTAATGAAGTGTGGCTAAAAAGTGAACAACGAACTGCTCCATCTCCTTGCAACAGGTAACAAATTCTGATGCTGTGTTGTCAGTCCTGTCTGTGTATAGAAAATAGCTAAGGATGGTTCTCTTCTGTACAGTTGAGTAGGAAATGTAAAATATACAATGGCAAATAAATGACAAATTTTGTTGGTAAAGGTAGGACTGGGTAAGTTAAGATACCTGCAGTTTTGGGCCAATAAAAGATTTAACTCAAACACTAAGTGGTGCAACGATGGGTAATTCTTGTAGAATTCGTATGTATTTTATCTGGAATGCAGTGAATAACTGGTGTAGTATTGATGAGTGAGAATTTCTGACATGGGAAAGGGGTGAAAAAATTTTCCAGTTTTTAAGGTAAGATACTGGTTGCCCATCAATCTTCGAGTAAGGAGCGATCTTTTGTTTTCCAAAATGTAACAAATTGAAGCTTTTAATCAGATTTGGTGTTTAAAAAACAATTAAAAGTTTATGGGAAAACTAACTTTGGTAGAAAAAGGGCCAATCAAGCATTTTAGCTTCAGCAGTGGAAATGGTATGGGATTTGCATTTCGGATTAGCTGAACGAACCCTATCAACTGATAAGAGTCAAGAATAGAACAATTAAAGACAGCAAAAGAGGAGATAGCTGTGATAATGTTTGCAATTAACAGTAATGAACTGTCATAGAGTCAAAGAGATGTACAGCATGGAAACAGACCCTTCAGTCCAACCTGTCCATGCCAACCAGATATCCCAACCCAATCTAGTCCCACCTGCCAGCACCCGACCCATATCCCTCCAAACCCTTCCTACCCATATACCCATCCAAATGCCTCTTAAATGTTGCAATTGTACCAGCCTCCACCACTTCCTCTGGCAGATCATTCCATACATGTACCACCCTCTGCGTGAAAATGTTGCCCCGTAGGTCTCTCATATCTTTCCCCTCTCACCCTAAACCTATGCCCTCTACTTCTGGACTCCCCGACCCCAAGAAAAAAACTTTGTGTCTATTTTTCCTATCCATGCCCTTCACAATTTTGTAAACCTCTAGAAGGTCACCCCTCCGCCTCCGATGCTCCAGGGAAAACAGCCCCAGCCTGTTCAGCCTCTCTCTCTCTCTATAGCTCAAATCCTCCAACCCTGACAACATCCTTGTAAATCTTTTCTGAACCCTTTCAAGTTTCACAACATCTTTATGATAGAAAAGAGACCAGAATTGCACGCAATATTCCAACAGTGGCCTAACCAATGTCCTTTACATCCGCAACATAACCTCCCAACTGCTGTACTCAATACTCTGACCAACAAAAGAAAGTATACCGAACGCCGCCTTCACTATCCTATCTCCCTGCAACTCCACTTTCAAGGAGCTATGAACTTGCACTACAAGGTCTCTTTGTTCAGCAACAGTCCGTAGGATCTTACCATTAAGTGTATGAGTCCTGCTAATATTTGCTTTCCCAAAATGCAGCACCTCACATTTATCTGCATTAAACTCCATCTGCCACTTTTCAGCCCATTGGCCCATCTGGTCAAAATCCTGTTGTAATCTGAGGTAACCCTCTTCACTGTCCACTACACCTCCAATTTTGGTGTCATCTTCAAACTTACTAACTGTACCTCTTATGTTCGCATCCAAATCACTTATGTAAATGACAAAAAGTAGAGCACCCAGCACCGATCCTTGTGGCACTCCACTGGTCACAGGCCTCCAGTCTGAAAAAAACCCCTCTACTACCACCACCACCCTCTGTCTTCTACCTTTGAGCCCGTTGTGTATCCAAATGGCTAGTTCTCCCTGTATTTCATGAGATCTAACCTTGCTAATTAGTCTCCCATGGGGAACCTTGTCGAACGTCTTACTGAAGTCCATATGGATCACATCTACCGCTCTGCCCTCATCAATTCTCTTTGTTACTTCCTCAAAAAACTCAATCAAGTTTGTGAGACATGATTTCCCACGCTCAAAGCCATGTTGACTATCCTTAATCAGTCCTTGCCTTTCCAAATAAATGTACATCCTGTCCTCTGGATTCCCTCCAACAACTTGCCCACCACCGACGTCAGGCTCACTGGTCGATAGTTCCCTGGCTTGTCCTTACCACCCTTAAACAGTGGCACCACGTTGGCCAACCTCCAGTCTTTCAGCACCTCACCTGTAACCATCGATGATACTAATATCTCAGCAAGAGGCCCAGCAATCACTTCTGTATCCTCCCACGGAGTTTTAAGGTATACCTGATCAGGTCCTGGAGATTTATCCACCTTTACCCTTTGAAGATTTGGCATAATTCAAATATTCATTGCCACAGGAAAGGATATGAATCACAGTAGTACACAGAAAGTGAGTCATCCTTAAAAATTGCTCTGGGTTTCTTTTGTGATTTGGAAGCTACCATTGAAAAGTGGGTGAAGAAAAGCTGCATTGTGCTAATTAATGTTTTAAAATGTAGTATTTATTTTCTGAAAGTCTACTTTGTAAGCAAATAAGCTCAAATGTCACCTCTTAAGCAGTGGGTGGGGATCTTGTAAACTTAAGCAGGATTTTAAGTTACCTGTTTTGTGAACTGAAAACATGTGCATTGTAAATGTTACTTTTTTTTGTTTCTATTCTGAACTTATGTTGTCTAATTTCTGCTTGGTAACTTTTCTAGGAGTATATTCTTTGTTTTAACCTGTACATGCATAAAGATGAAAATAATTTTTGTAAGTAAAGGGAAAACATGCCACTTTGATTGTTTTACTAAGACTTATTATTCTTAAAACTTCAGTCCGAGGAATAACGAACTGAGTTCAGTTAGTCCAACCCTCAAATCTGCTGAAGTGTCTAATGCATTTGTTGGGACGCCAATCAACATGCAATCCAGAAGACTTTCCAGGTAGCTTTATTTAATAAGTTTATTTGCACTGTTTCTTTATTATTGTGTATTCTTTCCCATATTTGAAATTTCTCAGGAGGATTCATATTAACAGTGAGTTTTGAGCCATGTGCAGACCTCCTGTAGTTATTGACGTGGATCTGGTGGACTGTACAAAGTGACTCTGTTAGTCACTTACCTTGAGCACAGCTCAATGCCCATGAAGATATACGTGCTGAGTGGTGCAGATTTCCCAACTCTTAGCATTAATTTCATGCTGGCACCAATGATAGGAGAGTGATGTTACCAAGTAGGCCAAGTATCCAATCCCATTGAAAGGTTAACACAAACTGCTAACCAGGAAGTAATGAGGACAATTTGTCATTTACTTATGTTACAGGAAGTGAAATCAAAATTGGGACATAGACCTAGAACTGAAGCATTAGTCAAAGCATCATAAACCGTCATAAATTAATGTCACAGAATGGAGAAATTTGACTTCCACAAATTAGTGTGGTGATAATCACTGAAATAAGTTTAAAGGAGGAGAACTTGTGATAGACTTTATTCATGTCTGGTTTATCATTGGCTTCTAGATACAATGTGGGACACTTGTTGGCTTGTGGACAAAAATGCTACAGAAAGCTTTTCTGGGAACACTCGAAACACTCATTACCATTCTTACACTTGCTGATCTGCTTGTTTCAATCTACATAAAACTTAAAATGACACATTCAAAGTCACTCCATCCTTGCTGTATGCTTGTGTGGGGAGAACGGATTCTGATTCATGGGACACTGGTGCCATATTGGGTCAGTAAAAAAATAAAACTACAGTTAGTATGGGACATGAACTAGGCTGCGGCTACAGCTGTAGTGGAGAGGATAAATGGAGCAGTCAAAAGGACTTAAGCTAGGACGTGATTGTAGGCCTTGGGTGAAAAGGTTCATCGAGATAATTGTTTATTGGGGCAGAATAGTGTAATAGTCAGATTGTGCTTTAGGCAAAGAGAGCTAAAAGATGTAAAGAAATTACTCCAAGAATGAAATATTAGTCCAAAAATTAAGTCAGTAAGACAGATTGGGTGTGATTTGTGCTTTATACAAATCTACAAAATATAAGAAACAAATGGAATGAACTGAAGATTCAACTGTAGCTTGGAGAGTATGCTATAGTAGTCATGGCTGTTAGATATTCAAGATTGGAAATTGCGCCAGTGACCCGGGTTCAATTCCCGCCTCAGGCAACTGTCTGTGTGGAGTTTGCACATTCTCCTAGTGTCTGCGTGGGTTTCCTCTGGGTGCTCTGGTTTCCTCCCACAATCACAAAGATGTGCATTCACAAAAATGTGAATTGGCCATGCTAAATTGCCCATAGTGTTAGGTGAAGGGGTAAATGTCGGGGAATGGGTCTTGGTTGGTTGCTGTTCGGAGGGTCAGTATGGACTTGTTGGACCGAAGAGCCTGCTTCCACACTGTAAGTAATCTTAAAAAAAAACTTTATCAAGATATAAAACATAGGGAAATTGGCAGAAGGGGAGAACCAGCCTTGGTGATTAAAGATGCAATCACTTAAATGGTGTAAGAAGCAAACAGGCAGTAGAGACTTTATGAATAGAATTAAGAAATAGAAAAGGTCTTAAGACCATAGTGGGAGATGTGAAAAAAAATCTGAGATATTTTAGATGGTTTAAGTGCAGAAATTAGTAGACAAGCATATAGCAAAGATGGAGTGATTTTAATGTTTTGTTTTAAGTTTTATGTAGATTGAAACAGGCAGACCAACATGTAAGAATGGTTAATGAGTTTTCTTTGAGTGTCTCCAGAAAATCTTTCTGCAGAATGTTTGTCCACAAACCAATAAGTGAATGTCCCACATTGTATCTAAAAGCCATTGCTGAACTAGACATGATTAAAGCCCAATTCCATTTGAACAATAGGCTTTAGTGCAATGTTTGAAAGGGAAAAATGTAAATCAGCTTAATTTTAAATAAGACTGATTGCTGTGCTATGGGACAGAATTTTCTGTAATAAACTGGGCAAAACTATAAATGTATGGAAAGACAGAGAAGGTTTGTGTTCAGTGTTCAAATTAGAATTTAATGTGATGCTTAATTTTAAATAAGACTGATTGCTGTGCTATGGGACAGAATTTTCTGTAATAAACTGGGCAAAACTATAAATGTATGGAAAGACAGAAGGTTTGTGTTCAGTGTTCAAATTAGAATTTAATGTGATGTAGGACTAGATTAAGGAGCAAGAGTTCTGTTTGCCAAAAAAGGCAACAAAGGATAAGTGGAGAAGTAAGAGATGAAGTAAACCCAATAAAAAAGCAAAAGGAAACGCATGCAGGGCAAATGGGAAAGATGAATAGAATTGGTAAGAGTTACAAAACATGAAAAGAGAATACAGAAAGAAACTTACAAGGAATGTGGAAATCAATACCAAACATCTTTACAATTAGGAAAAAAGAGTATTCATAATATGTGGGGCTCTTGAAAATTAATAATGTTGCTTTGACAATGAACATAGAACATAGAAGAATACAGCGCAGTACAGGCCCTTTGGCCCTCGATGTTGCGCCGATCCAAGCCCACCTAACCTACACTAGCCCACTATCCTCCATATGCCTATCCAATGCCCGCTTAAATGCCCATAAAGGGGGAGAGTCCACCACTGCTACTGGCAGGGCATTCCATGAACTCACGACTCGCTGAGTAAAGAACCTACCCCTAACATCTGTCCTATATCTACCACCCCTTAATTTAAAGCTATGCCCCCTCGTAATAACTGACTCCATACGTGGAAAAAGGTTCTCACGGTCAACCCTATCTAAACCCCTAATCATCTTGTACACCTCTATCAAGTCACCCCTAAACCTTCTTTTCTCCAATGAAAACCATCCCAATTGTCTCAGCCCTTCCTCATACGATCTTTCTACCATACCAGACAACATCCTGGTAAACCTCCTCTGCACCCGTTCCAGGTGCAGAGATCTGTGTACATGGACACCAAGATCCCTCTGCTCATCCACACTACCAGGTATCCGACCATTAGCCCAGTATCCCATCTTTTTGTTACTCTTGAGAATTGGAAAAGGCATACGTGCTAAATGTCAGTATAAGTAGGAAGGCAAGAGATGAATATGATGAATATGGAAGAAAGCAAAGCTTGAAACAGGCAAAATAAAAATAACTACTGAAAAGCATGATGATAGTAAAGAATGACAAACTCCCAGGAACCAGATAGATTTCCTCCCAGGTTTTTGAAGGGATTAAGTGAAAAATTGCAAATACACAAACTATAATATTCCAAGGTTTTCTCTAACTCTGAAACTGTTTTGTTTTGGAAAACTGTGTATATCTTTTATTTAAGGACACTGATGGAAGAAAAAAATGTGAATACTATAACAAATTGTTGGTAGGAACCTTTAACCTCATATTGGTGAAATTTTGTTATATAAAGGTAATAAAGGTGTGTAACAAAATCTGTAAGGCCTCTGATCAGACATGGTCTTGTTTAATGGCAAATAGGCTCAAGCAGCAAAATGACCTACTCCTATTATATTCCTTCAAATAAAAGAGTCTGTTTCGCAGAAACAGATTGTTCAGCACTAACATGATATGCATTATGTCAAAAGTCTAACTATATCTCATTTAAAATACCTCTTCAAGGGTTTTCAGGCTGAAAGTAATAGTCTAAGAAGTGGGAATTCACATCAATTTGTGATTCTGAATTGAACATAGAACTTTACAGCGCAGTACAGGCCCTTCGGCCCTCGATGTTGCGCCGGCTTGTCATATCAATCTGAAGCCCATCTAACCTACACTATTCCATGTACGTCCATATGCTTGTCCAATGACGACTTAAGTGTACTTAAAGTTGGCGAATCTACTACCGTTGCAGGCAAAGCATTCCATACCCTTACTACTCTGAGTAAAGAAACTACCTCTGACATCTGTCCTGTATCTATCAGCCCTCAATTTAAAGCTATGGCCCCTCGTGCTCGCCGTCACCATACTTGGAAAAAGGCTCTCCCTGTCCACCCTATCTAACCCTCTGATTATCTTGTATGTCTCTATTAAGTCACCTCTCAACCTTCTTCTCTCCAACGAAAACAGCCTCCAGTCTCTCAGCCTTTCCTCAGAAGACCTCCCCTCCATACTAGGCAACATCCTAGTAAATCTCCTCTGCACCCTTTCCAAAGCTTCCACATCCTCCTTATAATGCGGTGACCAGAACTGTACACAATACTCAAGTGCAGCCGCACCAGAGTTTTGTACAGCTGTAGCATAACCTCAAGTTTCCGGAACTCGATCCCTCTATTAATAAAAGCTAAAACACTGTATACCTTCTTAACAACCCTGTCAACCTGGGTGGCAACTTTCAAGGATCTGTGTACCTTGACAGCGAGATCTCTCTGCTCATCTACACTACCAAGAATCTTACCATTAGTCCAATACTTTGCATTCCGGTTACTCCGACCAAAGTGAATCACCTCTCACTTGTCCGCATTCAACTCCATTTGCCACCTCTCATCCCAGGTTATCTCTGCAGCTTATCAATGTCTCTCTGGAACCTACAACATCCATTGTCACTATCCACAACTCCACTGAACTTAGTGTCATCTGCAAATTTACTGACCCAACCTTCTATGCCCTCATCCAGGTCGTTTATAAAAATGACTAACAGCAGTGGACCCAACACCGACCCTTGCGGTACACCACTGGTAACTGGACTCCAGGATGAACATTTCCCATCAGCCACCACTCTGTCTTCTTTCAGCAAACCAATTACTGATCCAAACTGCTACATCTCCCACAATCCCATTCCTCTGCATTTTGTACAATAGCCTACTGTGGGGAACCTTATCAAACGCCTTGCTGAAATCCATATACACCACATCAACTAGTTTACTCTCATCTACCTGTTTGGTCACCTTCTCAAGGAACTCAAGGTTTGTGAGGCACAACCTACCCTTCACAAAACTGTGCTGACTAACCCTAATCAAATCATTCTTTTCTAGATGATCATAAATCCTATCTCTTATAATCTTTTCCAACACTTTACTAACAACTGAAGTAAGGCTCACTGGTCTATAATTACCAGGCTTGTCTGTACTCCTCTTCTTGAACAGGGGAACCACATTTTCTATCCTCCAGTCTCTGGCACTATTCCTGTAGACAATGACGATTTAAAGGTCAATGCCAAAGGCTCGGCAATAATCTCCCTGGCTTCCCTGAGGATCCTAGGATAAATCTCATCCGGCCCAGGGGACTTATCTATTTTCACACTCTGCAGGATTTCTAATACCTCCTCCTTGTGAACCTCAATCACGCCTAGTCTAGTAGCCTGTATCTCAGTAATCTCCTTGACAACATTGTCGTTTTCTAGAGTGAATACTGTCGAAAAATATTCATTTAGTGCTTCCCCTAGCTCTTCTGACTCCACACACCTTCCCACTACTATCCTTGATTGGCCCTAATCTTACTCTCGTCATTCTTTCATTCTTTAAATACCTATAGAAAGCCTTAGGGTTTACCCTGATCCTATCCGCCAACAACTTCTCATATCTCCTCCTGGCTCTTCTGAGCTCTCTCTTTAGGTCTTTCCTGGCTAGCTTGTAACCCTCAAGTGCCCTAACTGAGCCTTCACATCTCATCCTAACATAAGCCGCCGCCTTCCTCTTGACCAGAGATTCCACTTCCTTTGTAAACCACAGCTCCCGTGCTCTATAGCTTCCTTCCTGCCTGCCAGGTACATACTTAGCTAGGACACACAGTAGCTTTTCCTTGAATAAGCTCCACATTTCTAATGTTCTGTGAAGGTGTGGCAAATCATTCATAATGTTTTCAGGATTTACATTTTTGGTGATGCCTGTGTGGGTGCCAGAAGTTGCTGAGAGCTTCTCAGAATGGTAACAGTGATGCTGACATCATTTAGGAAAGGCAATGGCCTAGTGGTATTATCGCTGGATTGTTAATCCAGAGACCCAGGAAATGTTCTGGGAACCTGGGTTTGAATCCTGCCATGGCAGAGGATGGAATTTGAATTCAGTAAAAATCTGGGATTGAGTGTAATGATGACAAATGCATTGTTGATTGTCAGGAGAAACCATCTGGTTCACTAATGTCTTTTAGGGAAGAAATCTGCCATCCTTACCTGTCTTATATGTGACGTCAGACCCGCAGCAATTTGGTTGATTCTGAACTGCTCTCTAGCCATTAAATGCTGGCCTAGCCAGTTATGCCTTCATCCTGCAAATGAATTTAAAATAAATCAACATGATCATGGATTATTGTACAAACTGATATGTTTCACTAATATCTCTTCTATGAAAGGAAACTTGTTAACCTTAACTGGTCTAAAGCCTATAGTCTGACTCACTTTTTACTTCTGAAATAGCCTAGCAAACCACATTGTTATATCCAACTGCTTCAAAGAAATAAGATCAAAATAAAACTTGAGTCCTCTGGTTTGACCTAGGCATCAGATTGCATCAGGACAATGACATACCTAGCCTAGTCCCCAAGGCAAAGTCTTTTGTCACTATTATGTACGAATTTGAGTCAGTGTTGGAAGTGCTGTTCAACAGTCATATCAAATATGATTTTTCCATGCTGATAGTTTAGTTTCATTCTTTCATAGGTTGTGGGTTTTCCTGCAAGGCCAAAGTTTGTTCTCCATTTCGAGTTGCCTGTGAAAGCAGCTAAGAGGCAGCCACGGAAAGATGATCGATTTCCTTTCTTAAAGCAAAGCACATTTGTGAATCAATTGGCTTTTTAATTAACCACAATTGATTGATTTTTTTTTCATGGCCAGTATTACTAAGACTAGCTTTCAATGCCATTTTTAAAAAGTAATTTAATTAATTGAATTTAAATTGTACCAGATACCACAGTGGATTTTGAACCAGTGTCTATAGAATATTAGTCTGAGTTTCTGGTTTATTACCTCAGCAATGTTACTATTGTGTTTCCCCCCCCTCCACCCACAAAAAAAGGCCACCTGGTGACACTTCTATCACCATGCCTGTCCTACCTATAGGGCAGACCCACAAGTATTGAGTATGGAAACTAGTGTTCCTAGGAGTTCTCAACATTAAGCCCAGACATTATGAAATCTCGCCACATGAAGTAAAATGCTAATGAGGAAATCTGCACATACCTCTCTTCCTTGATGAAACAATACTGCTCCATTTTGAAGATAATTTGGACTGGAGGATCAAACTGTATTCTAGGTGGTAGACTACAGCACCCTGCTGTGCATCTACACGATCCACTAGCACTCGCCAAGGCATTCTTCAAAAGCATGTCTCAAACCTGTAGCTTTCACAACCCATAGGGTCAGATTTCATCTTGGCTGCTTCAGTAATTCCATCAGCACACTGTAGCATCCAAGAAAGGTGGCTTTTTGCCATCTTCATCTCGGGGTAGCTAGAAATGGATATAAATACTAGTCTTGCTGGTGGCACTTTTTTTTAAGAAAGGTCCTGCACTGAACATTATTTCTTTCCTCTTGCATCCCTTGCATCCTCATCTGATTTAAGATGACAGGAATGTTTTTCCCAGCTGAAACTCGCTGTACTACTGCTGTGTTTGGTATAGAACAGAGAGAGTTTTGCATCTAAGTTTGTGCCATATAGTTAATCTCAACCAACTTGATTCCACGAATACTAGTTATGGTGATAGTTTATGATCATTTGATGGGTGAGCTTTAATGTAAAACTTGATTCAGAACCTAATATCATAGTTTTCCAACTAATGTCTTTTACGCTGGTATGCCTTCTGTCATCTGCAGTTGCATTACAAAGTCCAGTTTGATTTCAGTATGGTATGGGGAAATTGCCTCCCTATAACTGTTTTAGTTTAAGGGGTTTTCACTCATTTAATTATTTCCTTTTTTTTGTATGCCATTGTCTGGAATGTTAGTTGTATCCTAACTGTAAACAGCATTGTTTATCTCTAGGATATATATTTCTTCTGTGCAGGTTATTGAGTCACGTTTGGACAGTGTATATGGGTCATGGAATATTAATTTGTTTATGGCTTCTCTGAGGAAAGGATGTTTTGACTTGTACAAGGCATGAAACCCCACTCTGTTTTGATGAAACAACCAATGGTCAAAGTTCAGGAGTACTGCATGCGATTATGGTTGCCCTGCTATAGGAAGGATGTTTAAACTCGAAAGGATGCAATAAATATTTACAAGGATGTTACCAAGATTAGAAGGTTTGATTTATGAGGAGAGGCTGGATAGGCTGGTACTTTTTTCTCGAGAGCACAGGAGGCTGAAGGGTGACCTTACAGGAAGTTTATAAAATCATGAGATAAGGTGAATAGCCAATGTCTTTTCCCCTGAGTCTGGGAGTCCAAAACTAGAGGGCATAGGTTTAAGGTGAGAGGGAAAGGACTTGAAAGGGTTCTCTGGGGCAACTTATTCACAGAGGGTGGTGCACTTATGTCACAAACTGCCAAAGAAGTGGTAGAGGCAAGTATAATTATAACATTTAAAAGACATTTGGACATTTACTTGGATAGGAAAGATTTAGAGGAATACGGACCAAACACAGGCAAATGAGAGTAATTCTGTTCAGGAAACCTCGTTGGTATGGACAAGTTGGGCTGGAGAATCTGTTTTCATGCTGTATGACTCTGACTCTTGGACTTGTATAGTTCTAGGATTGTGTCTTGATGAAACTTACATCTTATTTTAGCATTTACAAGTTAAATTTAAATATGTATGATAATCTGAGATCAGTTAAGTATTGTTTCTAGACAACTTACTAAAAATTACGTAGGACAGTGTGATTAGCTCTCTAAAATAAATTTGTTTCAATCATAAATCAGCTTGCATCACTATTGCATCCTTGCAAAAGAATAAGATTTTTTCGAGTACAGTTCCCATAGAATCTTTTTCTTTGACTAGGATATTGGATTCTGTGCAGCAACTGAAGACCAATTCACCCTTGAAAACAGAGCCTACTCCATGTAAGCAAAATAAGGCTAGTCCTTCTAGGTTGACAGTCAATCCATTGCAACCATGCACCATCAATACTGGCCACCTTGGAGGCATTTCTAAAGCATCGGAGCTGAAACTTTTACAGACACCACCTGTGATGAAGGTTTGCAATTAATTTCAATGCACATTTTTTGGATTGAGCATTTTACTTAAGGTTTTGTAAAATGTAATTCCTAAGCAAAAGAGCTATACTGTGGTCAATATTATGCCTTCCTGGAAATATACCTGTGGGGTAGAAAACAAAAGAATCAAGTTTTGAATCACCTGCTCTTGTCAAATCTTTTTCAACTTGGTGTTAGTGTATTGTACTCAGCATAGCCGTGATAAATATCCTTCCTGTTACCCGATGTATCATTATTTTCAGCAGGAAAAGCGCAGTCATTAAACTTGGAGCATGCTTGCAACTTAAATATTGTTTTGTTTTCCTGTTTAGAGGGCAAGAGCATTTACATCTTCAGAGACTACTTTTGCCAATTTTACTCCTCAGTCTATCTTACGATCCAACCTGCGTCCCACATCCTTGACATCACCATGTCCTTCACCGAGTAGGTCTTCAACTCCTTCATTGCGTGGTAAAGAGACCAAAATTTCTTTCTTGAAGGAGAAGCTAACTATTCGGTGGACCAATGGGGTATGTATTTTGTAATTACTTGGCTTTATTAAACGGAGATATAAAGGGAGATGATTTTTGCTAAATTATAGCATCTTGATGATTAGCTGTTTTCTCGATCTTTGAGTTATAAACTGGATGGTAATACATAATAATCTTTGATTCTAAGGCAGGATGACTTAGTTCATTATATGTCCCTGTTCATCAGAAGATGTTTTGTCCAGACAAATGTCTGGGAATATTCTGTGCAGTTTTTGACAGGCTTTGACTTCGGTCAGATCATGAGTGTTTATAATTTTTAAAAAGTTTTGAAAAATGCTAGTACATTCAAGGCCTTGTGTGATAAATAAATAAATAAATAAATAACACTTAGACACTGCTAATGAACCTCATTTAGAAGTTGCAGTCTTGGTCTGTTTGTGGTGACTCGGCATGCTGTCTAAAACGTCGAGCAAGATCTTAACAAAAATACCCTGAAACTCTGTAGCATAGCATGTAACAGTGATGAACAGGTCATGAAGCTAAGTGTGCAATCCAGTAAATGATGGGCTGGTATGTTCTCATCTTTAGAATTCTGTACTTTTCTGGGCTCTTTTAAAATCTGTGTAATTATAATTTTGAAGAAAATGAAAAGATATTCCTTTTTGAGTGACTTTTTGGCATGGGTTTTGGTGAAAGTGTGCAGTATGTGAAATGTTTGCAGTGGGAAGAAGAGATGTGTTAGAGCTGATTTTGATTGCCCTAACACCAGTTAGAGACAGAGGACACGGGTCAAGCTTTGATTAGCAAAGGAATGAACAGTTCAGATAGAACAATGCTAAGCAAAGCAGATTGGGCAATTATGTATTCTTAGACAGATTACAGGAATGATTAATGCATTGACTGTGTTCCATGTCAGCTTTCCATTCCATGCTCCTCTACAACTGTCTTTTGTTTGGGACAACAATGACATTATTTTCACGGTAACTATAAAGTAAGTTTAGTGAGTTTTGAGAAGATTTGTAGCTCAGGTTGAAGTTCTGGAGGAAAGTTTGCTCGCTGATCTGGAGCATTCATTTTCAGACGTTTCATCACTATACTAGGTAACATCTTTAGCAAGCCTCCGGATGAAGCACTGCTGATGTTTCCTGCTTTCTATTTATATATTTGGGTTTCTTTGAGTTGGTGATGATGTTTCTCTATCAACAAACACATCGACTTGGACCCCATTTGCCAACCCCTGAGAAAAAGAACAGGAAATGACGTCACCAACCCAAAAAAACCCAAATATATAAATAGAAAGCAGGAAACATCAACAGTGCTTCGTCCAGAGGCTCACTGAAGATGTTATCTAGTATGGTGATGAAATGTCTGAAAATGAACCCTCCACCTCAGTGAGCAAACCTACATAAGTTTATTAAAAGAAAACTATCCTAGCTAGTTTAGTTGAGATTTGTAGTGAATCGGTGTCAGATGTGGCTTTGAGTGTGTAAAAGTATAACTTGATAAGAGGTGGTTACCTGTATAATTGACCATTTTGTCAATTACACATAAGGTATCTTTTGGGAGCCTGTAATAGTAATATGATACAAATGTGGAGAGCTCTAATTTTTTAATCCTTGGTTGTCTCCAACCTCTGAATTCATGAATAATTGATTATTTATTAACCTGTTATGTCAGTTTGCAACCTCTATAAAATATCCTTTGATTCTAGGTTGCAGCTGATGAATTACAGCTACTGCCTTCATCGTCGAAACCAATTCCACGAACACCATCCATTGAATCATGGCCTTCAACTACAGAAAACCAGGCTATGGGTGAACTAACTCCAGACGATGAAGTACTGTCTGAGCAAGTGGCGATGGTTGATTTTTCTGGCACTGGCATGGATAATGATCAAGTTCAACTCCCCAGAGATGACTTTAACAGTTCAGGAAGAACAGAAGAGTGGTCCATGGAAGAATATGTAGACGCTGCTGAGTCTCTGGATAGAGGAGATACATGTAAGGAAATGGGGAAAGCAGTTTCTGAAGCTGTGTTGTTTGTAAATAATGAAAGAAAAGTCTTAACCGCACCTGCTTGTGTGGAGAGATGTGTCATGGAGGAGCATGCTGCAAGTGACCAAGTTGAAATGCCACAAATGAGAAGCGAGGATGTGCCTGTAAATGAAAATCTGTTTGAGTCAGATATTAACAAAGCTTCTGAGTGTGAAGAAGGTAAGTTTCTTTTTTATTAAGTGTTCTGAAATCCTTCATCTTAGGAATGAAGTAGCTTTACCTTCAGCTGATTTGTTTGTCAAACAAAACCATTAACCAGATAATATTTTCTGTTGTTAGCTTTGAACATTGATGCCAAGAATGGAAGTACGTCACCAACAGTAGATTCACCACAGCATACAACACAGTTCCTCACCTCAAAAAATGAAGAAACAGTCTTGCTTAACCTTGAATCTGCTAATGAGAGGTAAACCTGTGTTTAGAATTTGAAAAACATCCAGTAAGTTGGAGTATAAGTTTTTATGTAAAACGTAGAGCTCCCAGCATTGATCTCCATGTAAGAACATAAGAATTAGGAACAGGTGCAGGCAATTCAGCCCCTCAAATGCACTGTCATTTAATACAAACATGGCTGTTTTCATCTCTGCCTCAACTCCACTTTCTTGCCTGTTGTCCATCTCCTCCTTAAATTTACTTAGTATCCCAACATCCACATAATCTGGAAGAGTGAATTCCACAGATTCATGACCCCTTGAGACAAGTAATTTCTCCTCCTCTCAATTTTACCCTAAAGCTGTGACTTATTGTTCTAGATCGCCTACAGGAGGTAAGATTCTCTATTTGTCTACTTTGTCAATCCCCTTTATGATCTTCTGTACATCAATTAGATCTATTATTCTTCTAATCTCCAGCATGTACACGCCTAAACCGATCAATCTCTCTTTATCAAACAAACACTGCCTCTCTGGAATTGATATATTAGCAAATTTTGAGGTTCAGTTAGTGAACAGAAAAAAAGTTGGAAATAAACATGGCCTTTTTATGTTAATAGATAGTAACTAGTAGCATATCATAAGGATCTATGCTTGGGCCTCGACTGTATATAATATATATCACTAACATGGATGAAGTTATCATGCATTATGTAACAAAGGTAAGTGAGAAAATAAGCTGTGAGATTTACAAAAGAATTTAGTGAGATTGAGAGTTGGCAAAAAAATTGTAGGTGAAACATAAAGTGGAGATGTGTGGATTTATCCCTTTGATAGGAAGTCAAAAGTTGTTTTATTATGATTCATGGCTAAGAAATGATAATGTTCTGAGGAACTTTGGGGCGATCAATATACATGAATCAGAAGCAGATACAGGCAAGCTGTTAGGAAAACAAGTGGTCTTTATTAAGAGAATTTTTTTTACTGTAAGTGCATTGGGCTTTGATTATATCTTGAGTAGTTTCAATGTTACCTAAGAATGGCCAAGAGGGAGTGCAGTGAAGCTTCGCTAGGCTAATACCCTGGGATGTGAAATTTCCAATGAGGAGACATCAAAGAACACTTCAGAAGAATGAGTTGATCACAATGAAACACAAAATTCTGAAGGTACTTAAGTGTAAATGCTGGAAGATTGCATTCCTGACTGGGGAGAATATGGAGTCAACCGATGTAGGATGGAGATGAGAAGTTTCTTAACTCACAGTTGTTAAACATTTGGATTCTCTGTCCAGATAATTGTGGGTCCTTTGGGTATACTCAAGTTAGTTATTGATATAGTCTTTGGGTACTAAGGGGTTATCAAGATCATGTAGAAGAATTAGAATTATTTGTGCTGTTACTGAATGATGGGACAGGCTAGAAGAGTTTAATAGATTAATATTTGATTTTAGCAATTTTTGAAAAGATTTATAGCTCAGTTTGAGGTTCTGGATGTAAGTTTGCTCACTGAGCTGGCAAGTTTGTTTTCAGACATTTCATCACCACACTAGGCAACAGCAGTGACCCTCTGGTGAAGTGCTGATGATATGTCCCGCTTTCTATTTGTGTGTTTAGACTTCTTAGGGTGGATAATATAATTTCTGGTTCTTTTTCTCAGAGGACAGTAGGTGGGGTCCAAATCGATGTGTTTGTTGAGAGTTCTGGTTGGAATGCCATGCTTCAAGGAATTATCGTGCATGTCTCTGGCTTGTCCTAGGATGAATGTATTGTCCCAGTCAAAGTGGTGTGCTCCTTCATCTTTATGTAAGGATACGAGTGATAGTGGGTCATGTCTTTTTGTGGCTAGTTGATGTTCGTGTATCCTAGTGGCTAGTTTTCTGCCTGTTTGTCTGATGTAGTGTTTGTTACAGTCCTTGCATGGTATTTTGTAAATGACATTTGTTTTGCTTGTTGTTTGAATAGGGTCTTTAAAGTTCATTTAACCGTTGTTTAAGTGTGTTGGTAGATTTGTGGGCTACCATAATACCAAGAGGTCTTGAGTAGTCTGGAAGTCATTTCAGACATGTCTTTGATGTAGGGGAGAGTGGCTAGGGTTTCTGGGTGCGTTGAGTCTGTTTGTTTGGGTTTATTGCTGAGAATTTGGCAGATTGTGTTTATTGGGTACCCGTTCGTCTTGAATACGCTGTATAGGTATTTCTCCTCTCTTCATAGTTCCTTGCTGTTGCATTGCGTGTTGGCTCGTTGAAATAGTATCCTAATGCAGCTTCGTTTGTGGACATGAAGATGTTGCTTCTGTAGTTAAGTATTTGGTCCGTGTGTGTTGTTTTCCAAGAGACACAGGCTTGAAGTTCCTCATTGATTGTTTGCTCTACTGTGACATTTAAGAATGGCAGTTTGTTGTTCTCTTTATTTTTTTTGTGAATTTTATGCCAGTGAGGATATGGTTGATGGTGTTGTAGGTTTCCTTTAATTTGTTTAATTTGGTGGTGACAAAGTTGTCATCCATGTTGCGGACTCTATGTTTAGGTTGAATGGATGGGAGAACTGTTTGTACGAGTCTCTGCATTACTGCTTCTGCTAGGAATCCTGAT
Organism: Chiloscyllium plagiosum; assembly: GCF_004010195.1. Lineage (NCBI taxonomy): Eukaryota > Metazoa > Chordata > Chondrichthyes > Orectolobiformes > Hemiscylliidae > Chiloscyllium > Chiloscyllium plagiosum. Next base: position 15,610,630 of record NC_057718.1, on the reverse strand, counting down.
ATTGGTGATCCCGTTGGCATCATGGTAGCCCACAAACCTATCAACACACTTAAACAGCGGCTAATGAACTTGAAAGATCCTATACAAACAACAACCAAACAAATGTCATCTACAAAATACCTTGCAAGCAATGTAGCAAACACTACATTGGACAGACAGGTAGAAAACTAGCCACCAGAATACATGAACACCAACTAGCCACAAAAAGAGAAGACCCCCCTTCTCACTAGTATCCTCACATACGGATGAGAAAGGACACCACTTTGACTGAGACAACACATCCATCCTAGGACAAGTCAAACAGAAACAAGCACGACAATTCCTTGAAGCATGACATTCCAACTGGAAGTCTATCAATAAACATATTTGATTTGGACCTTATCTACTGTCCTGAGAAAAAGAACCGGAAACGATATCACCCACCTAAACACAAATAGAAAGCGGAACATACCACCAGCGTTTCACCGGAGGTTTACTGATTATGTTACCTAGTATGGTGAAGAAATGTCTGAAAACAAACCTTCCAGCTCAGCAAGTAAACTTACATCCAGAACTATTTAGTTTGCTTCTCCACAATTTGTACATATCTTTGTTCCAATTCTGAAATAGAGATGCCTAAATGGTTAATGACATGACCTCATGACGCAGTGCCTCCCTGAATTGCTTCTAGCTCATGTGAGTTTGTAATGCTTGACAGTGTTTGTCTCTTTTTCTTTGTTTTCCCCTCCCACCCACCCACCCACAATATTCAGTAATGAGATTCTGAGAGACGTGAAATATGAATTCAGCTTGGGTGAATAAAATAAAACTCATGCGTGTAAGAATCTCTAATTTTTAAAAATGCGATACTTTGCCATCTTGGAAAAGAACAATATAAAATCCACTCGTTTGATATTAGCTAACTGTCCTGTCCTGTAAGATCTTAACAGACAGTTAATCTGGGAAGTGAACCTCCTCATTGAAATATTAAAGGATGTTCTTGTCATGCTGGAAAGAGTTCTATGTTGAATCATCAGTAGAGGCAGAAAGAAAATTCCATTCCCAGATTTCTCTTAAAATGTTAACATTCTAGTTATGTCTCTGGGCTATAATCCAGAAATATAATATAATCTATTATACCTGTAGTTTCCAGCATTAACTCTGTTAATGGCACTGTTCAAACGTGAAGGAGTGACTTTGATAGCTTTTTAAAAATTCTGAACAGGTTAAATAGGAAAGATCTAACTAAGATGCCTTTGTTTTTGGATGAGCCCAGAGCTAGGGTCCATGAATAAACCATCGTCACCAATGCATCCCAATGGGAATTATGGAAAAACATCTTTACCCAGAGTGGTTAGAACACAGACTATTGCAGTATTTGAAGGAAATGATAAAATTAATTTAAGGAAAGCCAGATAAGTACACGGGGAAGTATTGAAGGGTCTGCTCTTGGTGGATGAAATAAGGTGCAAGGAGGCTTATGTAGAGCATAAAATAATGGCTTTGACAGATTGGGCCAAATGATCTGATTCTGTGTTTGCTTTTATGTTGTTTTACCAGTAGTGAAGGCACACTTCCAGAAATGAGGGCGGAACAGCAACTGACTCCTATACCACAGGAAAAAGAAGGGTTGTCCCAGAGTGAGGTCCAGTCAGTTCATACAGAGACTGAATGTATGTAATTTATTTTATTTTTCTATGTAAAATTACAATCTCTAGTTTAAGAAAAAAAATCTAGCTTACTATAGCAGGTGAGCCTTTCTTTTGAATTTTTCTCAATGCAGCACCTGCAGGTTTGTGTACCAAGAAACAATTGAAAACAACTGGAGTGTAGTGTCATTTACTCTGAAATCCAAGTCAGTTTAACAACCATCTGAACAAAAATGACTGTTGCAAAGATGACTGTTCACTTAATAAACAGAATGGCCAGATTTTGCTGTCTTTGAACTTGTGTGTCGAACTAGTATTGTGCAGTTACATATGTGTAAATTCTACACATATCTTTTGTGGTAAGATCATGGTTAATCTTACCACAAAAGAGAGGCTCGTAATCATCACATCTGCTTCACTTCCTCAAAGCTGTTTAGCTACATTTTAATTCTGAAATTCACTAATTATGTAGTTGACAAATATGTTAGGTTTTCTATAGCCATCTATTTTATTGTTTCTTTTATTATGTTGTATTCATAGTACACACAAGAAGGCAAAAAATAACTTTTTGGTCTTTGAGGACCTGTGTGGAGGGGTGGCAAATAATTGTTTAGAGGCATGAAATAAAACATATATGCCACTACTTTGTTCAGATATTGTGAGGGAATTTAAAGCAGAATCTGTTTTTTTTTTAAGAGGACAGGAACAGACCAGGTGATCCAAAATGCCTGTTCCAGCAATTCAAAACTAACTCCATCTGTCTCCCTTCAACTATTTATTTACGGTTCTCTGGGAAGAAATGTAATGCTATCAGCCTTGGCCACTTGTTAACATCAAATAGCCCAGTAACCTTCTAAATAAAAATAAAGGGGAAGCAATGGCCTTGTGACATTATTGGTGGACTGATAATCCAGAGACTCAGATAATGTTTGTCAGTCTTACATCTGTGGTCAGCAAAGTTTTGGAAAATATTCTGAGGAATAGGATTTATGACTATTTGGCAAAGCATAGCGTGATTAAAGGCAGTCAGCAAGGCTTTGTGAGAGGCAGGCCTCTCAAATCTTATTGAGTTCTTTGAGGAGGTGACAAGACAGGTCAATGAAGGTCAAGCAGTGGATGTGGTGGATATGGACTTCAGCAAGGCATGTTTTTTAGATTAGATTACTTACAGTATGGAAACAGGCCCTTCGGCCCAACACCGACCCGCCGAAGCGCAACCCACCCATACTCCTACATTTACCCCTTCACCTAACACTACGGGCAATTTAGCATGGCCAATTCACCTGACCTGCACATCTTTGTGACTGTGGGAGGAAACCAGAGCACCTGGAGGAAACCCACGCAGACACTGGGAGAATGTGCAAACTCCACACAGTCAGTCGCCTGAGGCAGGAATTGAACCAGGGTCTCTGACGCTGTGAGGCAGCAGTGCTAACCACTGTGTCACCGTGCCGCCCACGGTGATAAGGTTCACCATGGTAGGCTCGCTCATAAAGTCAGGAAGTATGGGATACAGGGAGACTTGGCTATCTGGATTCAGAATTGGTTGGCGGACAGAAGGCAGAGAGTGGTTGTAGATGGAAAGTATTTTGCCTGGAGGTCAGTGTTGAGTGGGGTCCTGCAGGGCTCTGTTCTTGGGCATCTGATCTTGGTAGTTTTTATAAATGACTTGGATGAGGAGATTGAGGGGTGAGTTCGTAAATTTGCAGATGACACAAAGGTTGGAGGTGTTGTTGATAGTATCAAGGGTTATTGCAGGCTGCAGCGTGACATAGACAGAATGCAGAGCTGGGCTAAGAAATGGCAGATGGAGTTCAACCTGGATAAATAGGAAGTGATGCATTTTGGAAGGTCGAACATGAATGCTGAATATAGGAATAAAGATAGGATTCTTGGCAGTGTGGAGGAACAGAGGGATCTGGTGTGCAAGTACATAGATCCCTGAAAGTTGCCACCCAAGTGGATAGGATTGTTAAGAAAGTGTTTTGGCTTTCATTAACAGGGGGATCGAGTTTAAGAGTTGCGAGGTTATGCTACAGCTCTACAAGTCCCTGTTGAGACCACACTTGCAATTTTGTTTCCAATTCTGGTCACCCTACTATAGGAAAGATACAGAGGCTTTGGAGAGGGCGCAATGAAGGTTTCCCAGGATGCTGCCTGGACTGGATGGCTTGCCTTATAAAGAAAGGTTGAATAAGCTTGGACTTTTCTCTCTGGAGAGAAGGAGCAAGAGAACAGACCTAATCGAGGAATCACCTGATGAAGGAGCGTCGCTCCGAAAGCTAGTGTGCTTCCAATTAAACCTATTGGACTATAACCTGGTGTTGTGAGTTTTAACTAAGATAATAAGAGGAATAGATAGGGCCAATAGCAAGAGACCTTCCCCCAGGGCAGGATTGATGGCCACGAGGGGTCATAGTTTTAAGATATTAGGAGAAAAGTATGGAGGGGACTTCAGAGTAAGGTTCTTTATGCAGAGAGTTGTGAATGCATGGAGTGCATTGCCAGTGTTGGTGGTGGAAGCAGAGTCATTAGGGACATTTAAGCGGCTGCTGGACATGCACATGGATAGCAGTGAGTTGAGAGATGCGTAAGTTATTATATTTTACATTAGGATTAAACCTCGGCATAATATCCGTGGGCCAAAGGGCCTGTTCTGTGCTGTACTTTTCTATGTTCTAAGTTCTAAATTCTGACTGTTCTCTCTTGCTAATAGTCTGAGGTTAATAATCTAAACATTGATTCCTCATTTAACAAAAATGGTCTTTGCCATTAACACACCCAAAACCCTTCATAATTTAAAAACTTCACATTTAAATCTCTTTGACCTTTAAGTAAAAGGTTGCCTTCTTATTGAAAGGCAAATGTTCACGACTCCCCCAAGTGAAGAATGATTGATTGTTTTCTTCAGCACAGTCTCTTCATCCCTGGAATAAATAAAGGATGGCTGATGGGTAAGCTTAGAATCTTGGGTTCATTTCTTTTGTTGCAACAAATTTGCAAGATTGATTTGTTGTGTGTTAGTATGTGATTCTTATGATTTCCTGCACCAGCCACCTTTAAATTTACTGAAGACACTTGCACTTCTGCATTTAATTACATGCAGTTCTGTACTGTGAGCTTGTGCAGTTTAGATTGGCTATAAACTAGATTCATTTAATGTAGAGAGTTCTATTAGTTTGGGTGAGAGAGGTCATGGTAATTTGTTTCTATCCCATCAATAAATATAGGTATACCAACCCTTTTGTTAAGAGAATGGTATTCTTGTTTGACTTGAATAGCCACAATGCTCCTCTAGACAGCAAAGTTGTGAAATATTTTTCACAGAACTACAGTTCTCCAGTGAGTCAGTTCTCTGCAATTACAATTTTAAACCAGACTCCCATTGTGTGGTGAAAAACCTAGTTCTGCAAAAAATATTTCACATTTTTGTGTTTGGCCTAGAGAAGCAATGTAACTGTTCAAATCAAACAAGAATACCATTCTCTTAACAAAGCAGCAATGTACAAGTGCTTGTTGATGGTGTAAAAACAATTTTACCACTTTTTCCCAACTGGTATAAAAATATATACAATTTAAACTCTAGATCCTGGCAAAAGGCGATCATCCTAATCATGCTACTTAATCAGTTCATTACTTTTGTAAAACAAGCTCTTGAAAATTGCAAGTATGAATCATAGAATCCTTATAGTGTGGAAACAGGCCCTTTGGCCCAACAGGTCCACGCCGACTCAGAGTAACTGATTCAGACCATTTCCCTATCCCATATTTAGCCCTGACCAATGCATCTAACCTACACATCCCTGAACATTGGGCAATTTAGCATGGCCAATTCACCTAACCTGCACATCTTTGGATTGTGGGAGGAAACAAAGTTCTGAGGAATCTCACATGCACATGGGGAGAATGTGCAGACTCCATACAGACAGTCGCCCGAGGCTGAAATCGAACCCGGGTCCCTGATGCTATGAGGTAGCAGTGCTAACCACTGAGCCACCGTGCTGCCCCAATGTCTAATCTAGGTGGGTTACTAATAGGGCATTCACTAGCCACTTTGCTAATCATGGGTGGAATCCTGTTGAGACTTTGGGGTCTTACCTGGCAGCTGGAGAGCTGGTATGAAACCTACTTTACCCCATTTTGGGAAGGCCCACTGAACCACAAGCCATTTAGGCAATGGAGGGATCAGTGGTGGACTTTCTGTTAGAATCAAGGATCCAGGATTGAAGTCTCACCTAGTGAGAGCTGGCAGTCAGTCGGAGGCTAGCAGCTCATGCTCATCATCATCACTGGGGAAGCTGTGGCATCTTTGAGGAGAAAGTGAGGTCTGCAGATGCTGGAGATCAGAGCTGAAAATTTGTTGCTGGAAAAGCGCAGCAGGTCAGGCAGCATCCAGGGAACAGGAGAATCGACGTTTCGGGCATAAGCCCGATTCCTGAAGAAGGGCTTATGCCCGAAACGTCGATTCTCCTGTTCCCTGGATGCTGCCTGACCTGCTGCGCTTTTCCAGCAACACATTTTCAGCTCAAACTGTGGCATCTGTCAATGGACAGACACCAGAGTCCCAGGATAACCCAGTGGCCTAAGTCATGAACAAGGGAGAGATGTTCATAGAGTGGGTGGGGGGGTGGTGTGGGCGTTGGCAGCAAGGACTCCCCTTGACAAGGCACTACTTTCCTTTTAAATGCTTCCCCACCAACTGATGGAGGTAATACACTGGCCACACAGTTTAGCAGCCATGCATGTTGCATGGCAATGAGCCTTCCTGTCACAGGGTTCATCCCAGCGGTGATAGAATAAAACCGTTTACTCTTACAGGAGGTTTTACAATGGACCTTCCCACTTAATTCTGCTAGAGTGGAAAGGCCTGATGTTCATGTGTGCTTTACTCAAAACCATTCCTACCTCCCAGCTCACCACCATAGAGAGTTGAAGAGTCTGCATTGTATTTTAGATATAGATTTCTTGTACAAGTAAATGTCAGTTCTAAAAGTAAATTTGAACAAGTGTGATTGTGAAATAAAAGGTTTCGTCATGCTATGTCAGTGACTGCAAGTAGAAGCTTATCATTCCTATGATAGTCTGATGAAAGTTCATTCATAGCTAGAAACCAAGGTCACATTGACAAGCCATAAAAACTGCTGTGCTTTCAGTATACCATAGATGTGCTAAATGTTGTCCAAGCATTTTATTTGGCACTTCGAGAGTTCAGGGATTTCTACCTGACCTGGAGTAATGGGTATCAGACAACAGGTAGACATACTGCAGGAGGCATCAGCAGAGAGTATCAGGAAAGCTTGCACACAACTTATTTAGAGGTCTGTTTTAACTTCGCACTCTCATTTCTGCCCAATGTTTCTCATTTCTGCCCACCCTGTAGTTCAGTGCTATTGCAACCTGCTTGGTTGTTCAGTTATAATAAATGCATATCAATGCCTTACCCTAAGGGGTAGTGGGTGGACAAACATCAAGAAACTTCTGATGTTTTATCACTATCCAAAGTACCCTAGATAACTAAGGATATGGATGGGAAGGTAAGGAAGAAAAAGGTGTGTAATTCATATTGTGATAGGAATTGAGATATGAATCAGGAATAGTATCGCAAATGCAGGAGAGAGGTTAAGGTTGAAGTAAGGAAGGTTAAGCATGAGAAAAGGATAGCAGGATGTCCAACAACAAATGGTAAAATGTTCTTGAAATATATTAATAGAGTAAACAATAAATTAGTGAAGAATAGAGTGTGGTCCATAGGGAATGAGCAGGGTAAGCCGCTTACTGAAGCGAAGAATATGGCCGAGATACTAAATGAGTACTTTACTTCTAACTTGACCAAATTAGGAAATGGTGACAATGGCCCATTTGAAAATATGGTTGTTGAGCGTGTGAGAGATAAAGAAGAGGTATTAAAAAGGCTCGCAGCAGTCCAGGTTAAAAAAAAAAGTCACCAGGCCTAAATGGGATGCATCCTAGATTGCTGAGAGAGTTATGGGAGCAAATTGCGGAGGTGTTGACAAATTTCAAATGCTTTCATGGGGGAATTGGAGGATTGCACATGTGACACTGTTTATTAATGAGTGGGCAAAGGATAACCCAGGAAACTACAGACCTGTTAGCTTGACATCAATAGTGGGGAGAGCTGTTGGAGACCATGATACAGGATAAAATAAACATACACTTGGTCTAGAATAAATTTATTCTTGACAATGTGGTTTTATCAAGGGCAGGGCAGGTCATGTCTCTCAACTTTAAGTTCTTTGACAAGGTACACAGGTAGTGGTTGAGGGTGGTGCTGTGGATGTTGTATGTTTGGATTTTCATAAAGAATTTGATATGTTACCACATGGCAGATTGGTTAACAAATTAGAAATATTTGGGATTGATGGGTCCTAGGCAGTAACAATTAAAAGTTGGCTAAAAGATTTAGTGGGCGGGTGTTTTACAGACCAGAGACAAGTTGAAAGTGGTGTATATCAGGGATTGGTGTTGCGATCCTTGCTTTTTCTGATTCTGTATAAAAGATTTGGAGATGGAGCAGACGGATTCCATAGGAGGTGTCCAAAGAGAGCTGGATATATATTTGAAAGTGATGAATTTGGAAGGCTATGGAGAAACTTGTCAATGCTTTACACTGGTGTGTGTGGCAGAATTATAGTCAGTTAATTCACATTATGAAACTGAATTTGGATAAGTAGAATGTGACCTTGAAAGAGGAAAGTATGCACTCCCAAGTTATTCAAACAAAAACTCCTACTGTGTGACTTATTCAGTGTCTTTATTTGGAGGTCCTTAAATGTGATAAAATTTCTGTTTGTTAGCTGCAACTGATCAAAAATCAAACCTGTTCTTGATCTCTGGTGCCTGCATATATTTTGAGGCTTTCATTCCTACGATATTTACATACTATGATGAGCATGTGAAGTTACAATATTAACATACATTGCAACAAATAGGTAGAGGTTATGTTACTGCTGTTCAGGAGTATGGCTGGACTCCAAGAATATCTATCTCCTTCCATTCTGGACACTGCATCACAGGTGGGATATGTTAATCTGTGGTTGGGGATTACAGGGCTCTACAGTATAGATTTGCCATTGTTATACTGGGCTAAAATGGTTAAAATATTAAAGCATCTCTGGTAAGATTCCCTTCAATATAATTGATATATGGATATGATCCAATTGAGAGGTTTAAGATGATCCATATAGTTGAAATAATAAAGAATCTCGTTTGCCTGAAGAGGTCAGAGCCTTAAAATTAGAATAAAGCTGTTCAACAGCGATGCCAGATCTTAACACAAAGGCAGTGGAAATCGGGGGCTCTCTATTCCCAAACATTGTTGACACCAACCACTTGAAATGTCAAAGCTGAAATTGATAGGTTTTTATTAGGCAAGGGTATTGAGCATTTCAAAACCAGTAAGGATCTATGGAATTAAGACACCAATCAGCTGTGGTCTAATTGAATTACAGAACAGAATTGCAGTGACTTAACTCCTCCTGTTCCTTTTGAGGTCAACTAAATGTAGAATATTTTAACATGATTTTCCATACAGTTCCTAATTTCATTTGAAACGCTTCCCCACTATGAATAAATTGAATATCTGGAATTTAATCACCAAGCACTGTGGTTACAGTCCATTTGGAGTCTGCATTTTCTCAATTTAGCTATTGTATCTTGCAAGCAATAAAGGTAACACAAAAATATCTATATTTAGTATAGCATTCTTAATTTAGAAATTTAAAGATGGAGAAAATAAATGTTTTCTATATTGCTGTTTTAAGAGCTAGAGGAATTGTCACAGCAGTGATGAAGGTTCTTTATGGAGTGGGGTGCAGAGATTTATGTACAATACAATGAAAAGAGGACTGTTCAAACTAGTGCATCTTATGATATTCAAATGTACAGGTCATCTTAACAGTTATTAATGTCTCAGCCGTTTTAAAAGCTATGGTAATTATTGGATATTTAGTTTTGTTTACTTTGTATTTAAATGTGGGAATGTATTTTGTTTCTTTTCCAGCTGTGGTGGTTGTAGTTGATGAAGGCATTCCCAATACACAGTCAAAACCAGAAGAAAATGAGTCAGCATTGCCAATAAATGAGGAAAATGATGTTGAAATAATGCAAGATAATGGTGTGTGTACACTGAATGAACCACTTGCAATTTTGCTTCCTGTAAGCACTCAGCATTTTCAGGTGAATATTTATAGTCAGACTATTTTTCTGTATTTTGTTTTAACATTATGGCATTTGTTGTTATTATTATTATTATTATTATTATTTTTATTATTATTGTTGTCATTCGTTAGTTTGCCTTATGAAGGAGAAAGTTGTCTCCAAATAAAGAAACAGTAGGAATTGTTGGTGACTGTAAATGTATCTTACCCTTCATATTAAGGCGTGAATTGTCACAGTTTTGCGTCTCTAATCCTTTATTGTTTCAGTATGTCAAATGTTTTGAGTGTTGACATAATTGTGTGATTTCAGTGGAAAATGTGATTGCAATATCTGACATAACCTAGACTCTGAATTGATTCAAATTAGAAGGTGTTTCAGTTATTTATTTTATATTGTGCACTTTACCCAGGAGCCACTTGCGTTGTCTCCTCCAAATCGACTAATCTCTCTTGTTTTGGCATTGCTTCAGTTTGAATTTGAGTTTTTTTTATGCCAAGTCGCATTCAAATTAGAAGCTGGAGATGCTACAATATCAATAACTGTGCATGACTCCCTTCCTAGCTGTAGGCATTTGTCTGTACTTATTAGTTAGTGGACAGATATTAGTTCTACCCTTGAATTTCTCTTGATGTTGGCCAGTGATTAATTTTACTGTTTTCTGGATACTTGCAACACTAGCAAAGCCTCATTCCATTTAAATGTCATCTTATCATTAAATGATATTGATGGGCATTTGGTGTGAATCACTGCAACCTTCTGATTGTGCTTTCATCCAGATGAATAGCAACAAACTCCCAGTGACTTCACCTCAAAAGTATGCTTGAAACAACGGTTTACTGACTGCTCAAACCAAGTGATATATGTCATATTTTACATTTTACTGCATCGCTTGAGGTTTACAGGCACTTGTCTGATCTATTTTCCTACTTTCTCAATATTTCTCCACTGGATTCAAAATAATGTCAATGTAATATTAAAATGAAACTTTTTGTGATGGGACTTTGGGAATCAATACATGTAAAATTGAGGAAAACAAAACTCTCATGTGGTACCTCCTTTTTAGGATGTGACACACACCTTTTTAAAGAAAATATTTTTTCACTGAGAAGGAAGCAAATGATAGTTAAATTCAATGCTTACCTTTGGCCGTTCTCTTATTTTAAATTGTAATTCATTTATATGAATGTTAAACAAACTGTGTTGTGAATTTTTTTTGTATTTGTTCTGTTATACATGACAGGTGTTTGAATATATGTGCTTAAATAGAGGATATGTGAAATGTTTTCTGATTCAAACCTCCTGTCTTCTGATTGCAGGATGTTGATGGTGAATTTGAAGTGCTGCCCTCAAGCAAGGAACCTTGGACTGAAAATTCTACAGAGCCAGTACAGCATGAATCAGCTGTAATTATCGAAGGGTATAACTCCGAGCTTGCAGAGCAGTCCTATAGCACTGTAAAAACTGAGAGTCATGCTGAGCATGACATTGTTGAGCTTGAAGACCACTATGATAATCCAGAAAATTTAACCTTAATGTTGGAAAATAATAATGGGGATGACCCTGTTGAACTGTTGACATCCACTAAGGAAAATCAACAGCCTCCTTCAGTTGAGAATGAAAAGGCAATTGCATTTGAATCCACAGAAACTAAACTTGGTGAACGCAATAAAGATGCTCCAGAAGTTAATGTATTTGAAAGTGAAGAACAGTCATATATAAAACACAACTCTTTGGTTCTTCAAGAACCATTGGAAGATCAACGTAACTTGGCTGAAGCATTGCCCTATGTGACTGAACCAATTAAAGTGGCCAAACCAGAGAATTCCATAGAAGTTCTTAAAGTGGATCAGTCAAAGGTAGAATTGTCTGAACTGATTTTGCCTGTTCAGGTAGATGCGCCAGTAATAACTGAGAGGAGTGAGTCGTGTAAAAGCAAGACAATAAAGAAAACACAAGCAGATGAGACTGGCAAAGTTATCCAGACTAAGCAAATGGCAACACCTAAAAATTCCTTGAAAGGAAAAGGTAATAAGATGACCGAAGGCAGTGTTGCAGATAGTGAGGAGCTGGTGTTCGTGGAAATACAGGAAGTTAAACCCAAAGTTGAAATAACTGCAACACCAAGGAGGAGTACAAGGAAAACTACCACTGGTGTAGTTGAGATCCTGAAAAGTAACTTTGCTGATCCAAAGGATGTGCCAACTGATCAAAAGTCTGACACTGTCCATCCTACCTCAAGATCATCCAGGGAAACTAACAGTCATAAAAGAAATGTCATAGAAAGTAGTCTGCTTGTCACCAAAACACCGCGCTCACATCTCACTGAAACTGTGCCAGTTTTGAGATCCACAAGAAGTAGTGTTGCTGTTAAAGCCGATGCAGAACCCATCTTGCATGACCCTTTAAAAACACCGCTAAGTCAGCAAACTGATGCTCCTACTACTCGTCCTTCAATGAGAAAGAAAAGTAGGAAACTTTCTGAAGTTCATGCCGTACAAAATGACCCACTTTCAACATTGGAGATTAATGAACAAGTGCCTGTGCCACCAACACCCAGCAGACTTACAAGAAGTAGGGCCAAAGATGCCCATTTTATGGCACTAGAAAACATTGCTGAACTGACTTCAAATGTTGAGATAACCCTGCCTGCTAATTCACAGACAAAGAGGAGGGAGACTGTTACAAGCAAAGAAACAAAGTTTGTTGTTAAAGATGATATTGGGGATGACAGGCAAGAGGAGCAGCTTACAGTAACTTTTACCCACAAACCAACTAGAAGGAGACCTGGTAAAAGCTCGGATTCACGGACAATAATTTTAGCAGAAGAAGATTCTTACACTTTCTCTCCTCCTCTTACAAGATCATCAAAAAAGTCTAAAGGTAATTTTGGCTAAGGCTTTTAACCATGTTTGTTCACATGTCTTTTAAACGTTTTCTTAATGTGTGCGCTAAGCTATTTGGATCAGGCTATTTTGTTTTAGTTGACTAAGTAGACAGTATAGCCCAAAATTGAAATGAAAGCTATAATTCTACTTTACACTACTTTCACAAATCTAGAATGTTTTATTGTTTGCCTGAAACGTTAAAGTGTAACATTTGTTATGCCTTTTATTTCTGCTATAAAGCATTCTCCATTTCAAAAACAAATAGCTAAACCCAGCTGGATGAGGGTGGTGGAAAGAACTGCTGGAAGTAAAACAATAATTCTTACTATTTCAATATGTAGTGTTTGAGTAACTGCTAAATGCATCACTGCTGAGTTTTTTGAAAAGTGAATTTGCAATAATTATGTTTTCTCTTTTTATACCAATTTTTAACCCTTTTGAAGGCATTTACTATAAACTTGGTAATAGTTTTCTTATCTGTGACCATGCTTACTTGAATAAAATACACAAGTGGCTGTACTTTGTGCAAGAGCACAGATGATAAGCAAAACTGGAAAATAAAACTTTCTTATTATTCACTGCACTTCCATTTGTTCTTCCACATGAGTGAGCACCTGTTAACCTGGTTAAAACTAATGAGATCTGCTACCTATTCATCCCTACTTCCCATTACTGATTTCTACTTCACACTCCTGCTGCTGAGAACAAAATTTGTGGAATTTTAGCACAGGTGTTTTTGGTCACAGTACTGTAGAATCCAATGATACCGTCATCTAAGAGTGGATCACTAGTATCAGACCTGAGACTATCTCTGTGAACATAGCACAGTAAAACTGCTTTCGCATATATCTCTGCACTTTGGAAAGATTAGGGCAGCAGTGAAAGGGACACCACCACCTGCAAGCTTTACTGCCTCAAAACTCTGGAACTCCCTGTGATCACTGTGTTCATTTCCCCCAAGGACTGCAGCAGTTCAGGGCGGCAGCTCAACACCACCAGCTTCAGGGCAGTTAGGGATAAGCACTAAAAGCTGTACTGTCCAGTAAAGTTGTCAGTCCATGAAATGATTGAGCATTAACAAAAATAAAGTGTACACTGTCAACTTGATGCAGAATTTCACTTTTGTAACTTTTTGATGCAACAGAAAATAATCTGGAGTACTTTTTACATTTTATGCTGCTTACTCTGCTTGGCATTCAAGTAGATTTGCCTATTTTTAGATGTGCCTGCTGCCCCTAACACACTGTCTTCTTTGAGCCAGGGTTCATCCCTAACTAGGTGGTAATGTTAGAGTAGGATATATGCCAGTTTGTGAAGTTAGATTGTGGTTGAACAAAATTCTGCAGCATTTGATCACCCATAATGTCTCCTGGAATTCCCTGTCTAGTTCTTATCAAAATTTATCGATTCAGTACAGTGGTCATGCCACAATATAATGAATGTTTTCCTCTGCTGAAGGCAGGACCATGTGGTGAACACTCCTACCAATACTGTCATGGACAGCTGCATCTCCTACAGGCCGATTGCTGAAGACAAAGGTTGATTCTTCTGGTACTAGGTCCGTGGCCCACATAAATGGCTTGATCATTTATCATCTGAATCTTGCATTACTTTTGAATATCTGCATCAGGCTATTTTTTTTTCCCTCAGCAGAATTTGGTTTTAATCACTTCAGTTTTTCTTGTATAACTTTAAGTTCCAAAGAACTGGAATTATTCTTGTCATTCATCACTAATTTCCTGGATACATTTTTTGAGTCAGTTGAATTATACTTTGATTTAGTTAATTCCAGCCATTGATCCTTTCCAATGACCACTATGAATGTCACATGTAATTACAGTGTTTGCCTCTGTGTTCATATTGTACAATTGTTAGTTTTAAGAATTTCTATACCAATTGAAGCAAATGGTGTGAAATCATAGTGGAGTATCTTAATTACAATGACATTTATATTTCAAAGTGCCTAGCTGACTCTTGTTTGTAGCATTGGATTTCTGGGTTTTGTATTCCACTTGTCTGTGTGTTTATAGGAGTATTCTTTGTGTGCATACGTAAGGTAAGGCTTGTAATAGCCATCACTCTCATCATGAACCATTGTGTCAAGTGTAGCACATGTTCAAAATGGAATAAAATCATTTAGTCCCAAAAGTGTGCCTTGGTATCATCTTTAGGATATCACTTCAATAAGTCAATCGATAAGTTCCTCATAGTAGACTGATTAGCAAGATGAGGTCACATAGAATACAGGGAGAACTAGCCATTTGGATACACAACTGGTGTGAAGACAGGTAGTGGAGGGTTGCTTTTCAGAATGAAGACCTGTGACCAGTGGTGTGCCACAAGGATCGCTGCTGGGTCCACTGATTTTCATCATTTATATAAATGATTTGGAGATGTGAACAGCGAAGAAGATTACCTCAGAGTACAACAGGATCTTAATCAGATAGGCCGAGGAGTGGCAGATAGAGTTTAATTAAGATATATGCGAGGTGCTGCATATTGGAAAGGCAAATCAGGGCATGACCAATGCACTTAATAGTAAGGTCCTGGGAAATGTTGCTGAACAAAGAGACCTTAGAGTGCGGGTTCATTGTTCCTTGAAAGTGGAGTTGCAGGTAGATAAGATAGTGAAGAAGGCATATGGTATGCTTGCCTTTAGTGGTCAGTGCATTGAGTATGGGAGTTGGCAGGTCATGTTACAGCAGTACAGAATGGGACATTGGTTAGATTACTTTTGGAGAGTTGCATGCAGTTCTGATTTCCCTCCTATAGGAAAGATGTTGTGAAACTTGAAAGGGTTCAGAAAAGATTTACAAGGATGTTGCCAGGGCTGGAGATTTGAGCTATAGGGAGAGGCTGAATAGACTATTTTCCCTGGAGTGTCGGAGGTGAAAGGTGACCTTAAAAAGGCTCATAAAATCATGAGGAGCATGATTGTGTAATTTAGACGAGGCCTTTCCCCTTAGATGGGGAAGGGCGTACATTTTTAAAGTGAGAAGGGGAAAGTTATAAAAAGGAACCGGAGGGGCAACTTTTTCATACAGACAGTGGTGTTTGTACAGAATGAGTTACCAGAGGAAGTGGTAGAGGCTGGTACAGTGACAACATTGAAAAGGCATCTGGATGGGTATATGAATAGTAAGGGTTCAGAGGGATATGGACCAAATGATGGCAAATAGAACTAGATTTATTTAGGATATCTGGTCTGCATGGACGAGTTGGATCAAAGGGTCTGTTTCCGTGCTGTACATCTGTGACACTATGATTCACTATGTATCATTGGTGTCACCAACAATCCTGTTGATACTGACTGAGATTTTCAAATTGGTACTCCGATTTTAATTAGGTACTCATGCAAACAAGATCTGTGTCGACTGCTCTTTACAATGACATGGGTTCTTAAACACCCTTAACATCCTGAAGGTTATTCATAGTATTAACAAATAAACCAAGACAAGGTGGAATTTCAGGATAGTTTGGTCAAGACAGCAGGTTTCAGGGTCGCACTTAAATCTGAATTACAGAGATTTAGAGAGAGAATTTAGAGCCTTCAAACTGATGGCATGGCTTCTAATGTTGGAGTAATTAAAACTGGGAATACACAAAGCCAGAAATAGAGGAGAGCAGTTATCTTATGAAGTTTGGGGTGGAATAGGAGGTTAGGGGTGTTGTAGGTTTGAAATTTTTAATTTAAAATGCTGGGTCCAGTGGCCTGTGAAAGTCAGTGAAGACTATGCTGGTAGGTGTTCATTGTTTGTTACAGGACAGGTTGCAAATTGAAGTTTAAAGAAAGTATTTAATAGTGAATAAGCAAAGCACTCTTTCATGGACATTAAGGAACACAGGGTTGTTTTACAAGTATTTTGCCTATGTTGATAAAAGTTAATGGTGTACCATGAGTGGACTATATGGAAGAAATAATGGCTGTACATTTAAGAATTGAAAAAACTAATTTTTAATTTAATCAGACTTAACAATTGACAGCAGATCAAAGGGGATTCATTGTGAAACAATAGCAGAGGTATTGACTGTATTTACTTTCTCTTTGAAACTGACATTGTCCTAAAGAACTGGCAGGTAACCTTAATGTCAGTAATGAGGACAAGTGTACAAATGACCATTTTGATCCACCTGCTCCCCATCAGAATCTAATTATATTCCAAAATGTTGTGCTCTCCTACTAACTTTCAAATCAGTGACATCAAACTTTCACTACTTAAGCCCTCGCTTTTGAAAATTCAGTTCCTTCTTTGTCTTCTATGATTCAGTTGGAAGTTAATACTTCAATATTTTCTTTGTAACGATGGCAGCCATTTGTCTAGTATTTTAGTGAATACTTGTACAGTGTTGATTATATTATTTCAGAGCTGTACATTCTTTCTGAAATAGAGTATCCAGCAACTGATGCATGATCAGTGTTAAACAACAGATTTAAGAATCATTAGAATTTTACAGTACATAAGGAGGCCATTCTGTACTACCTCCCAAAAGAGCTACCTCGCTAGTCCCATTCTCCAGCCCTTTCTCCGTAACACACACTCATTTCATTAATTTCAAATATATATTGAGCTCTCTTTTGAGAACCATGGAATCTGCCTTCTTCACATTCTCAAGTAGTGTATTCCAAATCCTAGCAGCACTAAGTAAAGAAGCTCCTCTTCACCTCACACCTAGCTCTCTGACAGTCTTGAAATTTTGACCCCTAGTTACTGCCATACCATCTAGTGGAAGCAGAATATCCTTCTTTCCTCTGTCAAAATTGTCCATAATTTTGAACACCTCAATATGGCCACCTCTTCTAATCTTCTCTGCTCCAAGGAGAATCCATCTAATTGCTCTAATTTTTCCTTCTATCTAAATTCCCTCTTTCCTGGTATCATTCTAGTAAATCTCCTTGTGCTCTCTCCTGGGCTTTAACATCCTTCGTTAAGTTGCCCAGAACTGAACGCAGTACTCCAAATGTGGCTTGACCAACAATTTGTAAATGTGTAATATCACTTCCTTGCCTTTATGCTCTCTGCCTCCTTTTAAAGTTCCAAGGATACTATAAGTTTCCTTAACTATTTCAACTTGCCTTTAGAGAATTGTGCACTTGAACCCTGACGTTAGCTGCTCTTGTGCTGTCTTCAAATTTGTACCATTTGAGCCTATATTTTCTTTGCTGCTTTTACCTTACCTTTCTCTACAATGAAATTCATCTGCACATTTGGCCAACTTGACAATGTCCCTCTGGAATTGCTCCGCATCGCTCTCATAATTCACTATTCTCCCTAGCTTAATATCAGCTGCAAATTTGGAGATTTCGTCCTAAACACCCTTCTGCAAATTTTTTAAGTAAACTAGAAAAAGCCAAGGACCAAGTGCTGATCCCTGAGGAACACCACTTTCAACTTGTCTCAGTCTGAGAAATGCCAATCTATCATCCACCTGCTCCCCATCAGATTCTAATTATATTCCACTGTTTCCTATCTATTAACCGATTTCTAATCCATTCTACCTAGAATCCATCATTCCAAAATATTTCTAATTTGATTCGGAGATGCCGGTGTTGGACTGGGGTGTACAAAGTTAAAAATCACACAACACCAGGTTATAGTCCAACAGGTTTAATTGGAAGCACACTAGCTTTCGGAGCGACGCTCCTTCATCAGGTGATTGTGGAGGGCTCGATCGTAACACAGAATATATTCGGGATCTTTCCTGCTTGCCTGCTATACAAATTTTTGCTATATATTCTATGTTACGATCGAGCCCTCCACTATCACCTGATGAAGGAGCGTCGCTCCGAAAGCTAGTGTGTTTCCAATTAAACCTGTTGGACTATAACCTGGTGTTGTGTGATTTTTAAATTTCTAATTTGCTTACCAACCTGCCATATGGCACTGTTATCAGATTCTTTCTGAAAGTCCACATCTGTCAACGGCCACAGCACTGTCCTCAGCCACTGCCTGTGTCACCTTGTCAAAGATCTCAGTTAAATCTGAGAGGCATGTTGGTCTTAGCTTATTTTTCTCAAAGTATATATTTATCTTATCCCATATTATGGTCTGCATCAATATTCTCACTATTGATGTCAGTCTAACAGGTCTGTCATCCCTGGGTTATCCTTTGCCCCTTTATTAAACAACAGTGTCATATTTGCAATCCTCTAGTCCCTGGGGACTAATCCTGTGTTCAGAGGCCTGGAAATTTCTGTTGACTGTTCTGCAATTTTCTCCCTTGCCTCTCTCAGCTATCTGGGATGCCTCCCATCTGGGCCTAGTGACTTCTGTATCTGGAGTGCTGTCAACCTTTTCAGCATCTCTTCTTTATCTATCACTATATGGTCATTTGCTTTCAACTAGGCCATTGTCACTATCTTCCTTTTTGTTAATGTCAGAAGCAAAACATTCATTAAATACCTCGACCATATTTTGTGATTATTCCTACTCTCTTTATCTGTTACTTCATGTATCATGTGTTTCAATATTTGTTACTAACGTATTGACACTTCAAGCTATTGATTCAGCTCCTCATCTATCACCTTAAACATTCATATGCAGCAGTGTGAATTGTACTATAGACACATTGGCCACAAGGCGCATGCTGCAACTAGCTATGGGTTCTTTGGCAGAAGCTTTCTACCATCTAGAAAGATGAGCACAGTAGGCACAAGTGAACACAGCAACAGCATGTATTTATGTACCATTTTTATAATAATAAGGCCCTGCTTTACTTCACAGGAGTGTCATAAAGCAAAACTTAAAACACTGTAACACAGTGATACTGGGGCAGATGACCAAAGACTTGATTATTCTGGTTCTCTTCCAAATTACACACCATCTTGAAATAGATTATCAGAAGGTCAGTGTAAGACCATATGAAATAAGAGTAGGCCATTCAGCATCTGAAGCCTGCTCTGTTATTCATAAGACCATGCCTGATTCAACATTCTTCATGTCTACTTTCCTGCATTTTCCCTGTAAAACTTGATTTTTCTATCGATCATGATTGATCTCAACCTTAAATAGACAGAAGGACTCTGCTCCCCAGCTCTCTGTGAGTTCTGAAGACACTCAAACCTCTGAGAAGAAATTCCTCCTCAATGTAGTCTCAAATTAGTGCCATTTAACTCTTGAGACTTTGCACTTGGTCCCAAACGCAATCATTACAGGACATCCTTTCAGCGATTACCCTGTCACGCCCCTTAAGATATACTTCTGAGATAACATCTCGTTCTTCTAAACTCCCGTGAATTGAATCCTAACATGCTCGTAAGGCAATCCTTCCATAGTGGAGTTATTTTGGTGTTTAAATTTTGAACGGACAGGTTAACACTAATCAAGGCATTGCTCTGAGAAATAAACCAAAGAATGGTTATCACCTGTTCATTGATTTGAAGCAGGCACAATGTGTATGTATAATATAGTTTCTAGTCCACAAGTGTGCCACACTGAGCTTTATTGATAATCCTAAATTAGTTGACAGCGTCAGTCTTCTCATTAGGCATAGTTCCATGATTGGACAGTATTTAATAATGTTGGACACTGTTAACAGATTTGCAAGCATTGTATAGTTGGGTATCGGTCAGTACCTTGTGAGCAGCTTGGGGGATATGCCTCTACCAGTCAATTCACTTTGCAACCAATCGATACTTTCTTCTCTTATCGTAAGAGTATTTTCCCTTTACATTTTGGCATTTCTTGTGAATTGTCCTGATGGGTACACAAAACGCTTCAGCAAAATGTGTATTTTATTTTCAACATTCATCAACAGATGATATTAGAGCCTTGGGGAAAAACGGAATCTAGATTCACTTCACAATTATGCAAATAAGAACGTAACACAGGATTTGACAGGGTGAAAACAGAAAGAATGTTAACTGTGATTATTGGGTGGGTATCGAACACAATCTCAAAATAAGGGCAAAACATTTTTGGGGTTAAATGGATATCTTCACGAAGAAGATAGTGAACCTTTGGAATTCACTAACCAAGTGAGTTGTGAAAGGTCTGTCAGTGAGTATATTTGAGACAGAGAACAATAGATTGCTAGATACTAATAACGTCAAGGAATATGGAGACAGAAAATTGGGAAAATGGTGTTAAGGTGAATGATCTGTCATGATCTAGATTGATGGAGCAGGCTGAAGGGGCCTTCTCCTGCCTCCAGGTTTGTATTTAAAATAGCAAGCCAAACTTATCCAAGACCTGTCGCAAAAACAAAACTTTAATCAGTGTTTGAGTAGGTTGCTGACGTCTTCAATTTACTACTAATGGGTGCGTGATTTTTCTATGGCACATTGAAGTTTTTGCATCTGTTGATTACTTTGAATCTTTTAACAAACTGTGTTTAAATATGTTTGGAATTTCACTTCCTGAATATAATGAACTTGTCATTTTTTAATTGACCATTCATTAACAGTTTTTGTTTCCAATTTTATTGTTAATAGTTCAGAAAACAGTGTTACAGGAGTCTTCTGTGCAGCCGCCACCAGAATTTGCTTTTTCTACTCCTCTAACAAGATCCAGAAGGAGGACCAGCAAAGCAGTCTCTCAGATGGTAAAAGAGCAGGTAAACAAATCATCTTTTAGGATCTAGTACAAAGATTGTTTATCTGAAAACTATTATTATACAGGATATGTAAAAATAAGAATATTTCAGTTTAATTCTTGGGGCTAGTGGGTAAAATTTAAATTGAACCTAAATTGTAGATGAGCATTTTAGGGGTTGGAGGGAGGTTGCACAGTCAATAAATGACTGTGGGTTGAATGGCTTTTACTTTCTCCCTCATTCCTGGTTTATGCTCTGACCTCTGTACAACAATTAAGCTTTAGATATTAAATAACCACATTTGTCTTTTATTTATGAACTGTCTTGGTTGATGTCCTAACCATGTTTAGTATTAATAATACCGAAGGTAATTGGCTGTGTAATAATAATTGTGCATTTTGGTAAGCAATGTAATAATTTTGTTGTGAATTTTCATTTGTGTGAATGTCAGGAGTTGGCTGTTTTGGACGATAATGTCCCCAAAGTAAGGGTGGCTAAAACACAGCAAGAGGAGAAAAGTAAAAAACACGAGGAAGAGGAGGAAGAGAAGATGAATACAAGAAGCAGAACTACAAGACTCCGAGTAAGAGGGACTCCAAGGTAACATCTAATTCTTCAAAAATAAACATTGCAAAGTAGCATAAAATGATGCTTTTAATTTACAATTCTGCATTACTGAGGAAGAAGATTGACCTTGATTTTTGTTGATGTGTTGAAAACATGAATGACTTAATGTGAAATTTGTGTGTTTTAACACCATGATTGTTTCTGTTTGGCAGGAAAGCTAAGAAGGCTTCAGGGGTGGCTCCACAAGTGGAACTTGAATTTCTTTCTCCTTTAGCAAGTCCTTTGGAGACACGGTCCAGCAAAAGAGGAGGGAATGATGATGCTGAACCTGTAGAACACAAAATGACACTTCGTTGTAAGAGGAAAAAACTGATCCCTGTGTTCCGAAAGCCTGTCACACGCAGAAAAGTAAACCGACACAAATAGTGAAAAGTTTTACTGTTTTATCGATTTAATACTTGGATGCAGTTTATATATAAGAGTTATACAGTATACAGAACTGAGCGAATTTCTGAAGTTCATCCAATTTTCGGAAAATAATTTATATAAATTATTTTAACATTTCATGAACAAATGGTCTGTAAGGGGAACTGTAGCTCCGTATGGAGTATGTAACTGCTATTTTTGTTTTTAGGCGAATGTTTCTCATCTTAATTTTGTAATGAATCTTACATTTTATTAACGTATATAAAATGATTAAATGTAAATATTTTTGACATTTTAGGGAAGTTATAAATAAAATGTATACTTGGCAGTTTGATATGTTTTTGCATTTTTGTGATGGAACATTTTGCCAATTGGGTAAATGGTACCATATATGCAGTTGTGCATCTCTAAAAAAATTTGTTTTTAACAATCATTTTAGAGACATGATAAGATTGTCAGTAATCTGAGGCACAGTTCAAAGTGGTGCTTGGCTACCTTGAGCTATCTTATGTCTCAGCTTTCATGAAAAGAGAATAAGTTATAATTGATGTATAGTTCATTTATCCCACATCTCTACTAATAGCATGAAGTCAGTAACTCTTCATCAGGAAATAGCTTTGGTGTAATAAGCCATTTTCTCATTCCATGGATGTTGTCATTTCAAATCTTTGCTCACATTTAATGCAGGCACAAAGTTTCCAGTGGATGAATATTGGCAACAATGCATGTCTATGATTTGGAAAGGGAGAAGAAGCTGACAATTTTATCTGCAATTATTTTTAAAATGTAGGAAATGTTTTTTATTGAAGATATTATTTTTTCCTCTTTCCTATTTTTGTTTACGCTCCTTTACAAGATAGCCAAACATGCATTTGAAGTCTAGCCCAGGTATCACACTGAACCTTGTAACATACTAATTTTATGTCACGTGATGCTGCATCGCGTTATTTACTTTTGTCACAATGCTTGTATCATGTTTTTGGTTTTCATCAAGATATGCTTGGCGTGCTGCTATAAATCATACAACAAAACTGAGAGAGCTCAGCAAATACTGGTAAGTCAGGCAGATTTTAAAAAAAATAAAAAGATTGCCGAAATTTCTTTACAATGGAGTTGTTCTATTCTTTATTTATTGTCATTAGATAGATCTCCTATTTAATAGTTTGCATTTGTCTTAACTGATCTTTTCCGTTTCAATTTTTCCCCCTTATTCGTTCCCTTTTTGTTTATTTATTCATTCATTGGATATGAGCATTACTAGCCAGGTCAACATTTATTGCCCAACTCTAATTGCCCTGAGGACAGTTAAGTGTCAACTGCTTTGCTGTGAATCTAGAGTTATATGTAGGCAAGACCAGGTTAGCATGGCAGTTTCTTTCCCTAAAGGACATTAGTGAACCAGATTTTTTTCTTTTCTCTCTAAACAGTTGACAACGGTTTCATAATCAACATGAGAATCTTAATTCCAGACTTCCACATTCCACCATCTGTCGTGGTGAGTTTCTAACATGTGTTCCCAGAACGTTACTCGGGTCTCTGGATCAGTACTCTGGTGATAATGCCACTGAGTCATCACCCCTCTCAAATTTTCCAAATTGTAATTTCACATCAATAACTTCAAATATCTGTTGCTTATAATAAGCAGTTATGCAACTAGAATAGATTATTTAACTACAAGCAGCAACTATTCCAGTATAATAGTATCCCATAGACACATCCTTGGCAAAGGCAAATTCAGTAAAATTGATTCTCACATGCAATTTTGCAGTTCAGGAGGAAAGAACATAAAGAGCAAACTCTGAGAATTCAAGCATTTTGCTGTAACAGGGAAAGATGTACAGCAGCTTCCAAACCCCAACAGCTACTCAAAGTTAAACTTGAACCCACTTCTTCATGCTGTTTCTATTTTTCATTTTTTTTTTAATTCCAAGGCCTCACAATCTGTTTATTGGCTTGGAACAGGCTGCTCATCACCGCTGACACAGCCTCTTCATTTTTAAAAAAAAGCAGAATAAACTAAATTTCTTAAAGCCACAGTTTTGTCTCAGCTTTCTTCTCCTCCCCCCCCCCCCCGCCAAAAAAAATGAATCAACATACAAAGATGGCTTTATTTTCAAAAATCCTTTATTCTTCTGCTATCAGTCCATTTCAATCTGTTTTTTCTGTCGCTGAAAGCCTCTGTCTTCACAGAGTTGTGACGCTGCGTCTACAATGTTCTCTCAACTTGCCATTTGTATAATTTTCAAATCGAATGACTGCAATCTAAACCGTCTGGAATTTTTTGCTTGATTTTTTTCTTTCCCCAAAAGCTATAGGGGTTATCAGTATGTGCAATTGTCTCAGATACATTGCTGGCAACATAAATGTTGCACACCAACACCAGATTTAAGGTCTCTTTCTCAATTGTGGAATATTTCTGTTGATTTATTTTTCCAGAAAATTGATAGGTCTTCCTATTCTCTTATCAGCTTGCAGGAGTACTTCACCAACACGCATCACTCACATTGAAAGCCATCTTGCATGTCTTTGTGTAGTTAGGTGTTGCTAATACAGGAGCAGTGGTCAATGCAGCTTTTCGGTTCTCAAATTCCTCTGAGACTCTTTTCTATCCAATAAAATTTCCTACACTTCAGGTCAGTCAATGCAGCAACTACACTGCTAAAACTTGGCACGAAATTTCGATCAAAACCACTCAGTCCCAGGAATTGTAATGCTTCCCTCTTCATCGATGGTATGGAAAATTTTCTAATAACTTTTTTGTAAATATATTTATTAGCAAATTTTTTTAACTTTACAAACTTATTGATTGTATTTTTCAATAATTTTATAACTAATATCAGTAAAAAAAACCCCACAAATTACAATACAACTAATATCCTGCCAGGCCCTTCCATCTAGCAAGTGCTAGAGGGCACTAACCAAAAGGGTGCTTGTGAAACGTAGCAACAGCCTCTCTGTATCGGGCTTGTAGGGCTAAGTGAGAAGCGTAGTCTTCTGGATGAAATCCCTAACCTGAAAGAAACGGAAAAGATCTCTCCTGGGCAACCTGTATTTGCGGCTCAGTTGCTCAAAAGACATCATAATCTCCCCTCAAACAAGTCTCCCAAACGAGAGACTCCTCTCCCTGCCCATAGTTTGAACCCTGAGTCTGTCATCCCTGGTCGGAACACTGGCATGCCAATTATAGGTGTAAGTGGCAAAGTCTTGGATGTCAACCTTCACTCTGACTCATCACTCTCCATGCCTTGACTGTACTAATGACAATGGGGTTCTGGCAGTGGTCCATAACTGTCCTCATCCATGAACAACAGATTAATAAAAGGGCACTTTGCTTGGGCGGCCTCAGTATCCAGCCATATTGAGTTTGAATCGTTACTTACCCAATCGCAGACAAAGGACAGCAGGGAACTCAATTGATACCTCCTGATGTCTGGGAAATCAACTCCTCTCCCTCCTTGAGGCAATTGCAATTTAGTTAGTTTGATGAGAGGCTGCCCACTATGCCAGACAAAGGAACCAAACCATCCCATAAGCCTCCGCAACGTTGACCTGGGAAACATTATAGGGAGCAAACGCATGGGATAAAGCAAACTAGGAAGAATGTTCATCTTAATGAGAGGTATTCGGCCCACCCATGAAATTGGAAGAGCCTCCCATCTCTGGAAATTTCGCCTAATATTGTCGCGCAAGTGAGCAAAGTTAGTCTGAAATAACAGATCAAACTTGGGGGTAATAAAAATGCCTAAGTATCGGAACCCTGCCCATGACCACTTAAAAGGGAACCTAGGGCCACCTTCAACTTCTGGCACATCTTTAAGGTTCCCCAAAGGCATAGCCTCCGATTTTGCAAAGTTGATCTTATATCCTGAAATAGTCCCAAATGAATTGATACATTGTATCAAATGGGGTATGGAAGTCACCAGGTTCGATTAAAAACAGAAGGACATCATCCGCATACAGTGTAATCTTGTGTGTCCTTGATCCCACTTCCAGAGCGGTTATGTGGACGTTCTGACCAATGGCCTCTGCCAGTGGCTCTATCACCAACGTAAACAGTGGTGAGAGGGGGCAGCCTTGCCATTTACCCCTACCAATCCTAAAATTCCTAGACTTCACCCCGTTGGTGGTGGCCACGGAAATGGGGGTGGCGATATAAAACCTCTACCTATTGTGAGCACACTCTTATAGAGTCAGAGATCCAAAGCACGGCAACAGACCCTTCGCTCCAACTTGTCCATGCCAACCAGATATCCCAACCATATCTTGTCCTACCTGCCAGCACCCAGCCCATATCCCTTCCAACCCTTCCTATTCATATAGCCATCCAGATGCCTTTTAAATGTTGCAATTGTACCAGCCTCCACCACTTCCTCTGGCAGCCCATTCCACACATGCAACACCCTCTGAGTGAAAAAGTTGCCTCTTAGCGAGGTTTGTCACCAAGCCTGCCTCCCAAAGTTGATCGACCAATTCTGATAAATGCTCCAAATGTTCATTCCACGTTTGATTAAAAATCACTAGATCGTCTATGTACGTGACATATTGGTTTGTCTTTGAAATGTGGCTGCACATTCTTAATACTGTCCCAAGCAGCATGATGTTAAACTGGTATGGTTCATTCAGTCTCACAAAAGCTGAAAAGTCCTTTACTCTTCAGATAAAGGTACCTGCCAGTATCCTCCTAAACAGAACTTAGAAATATAAGTTGCTTGGCCTACCTTTTCAATACAGTCTACCAAATGTGGAATAGGATATGAGTCATTCAAAACTTGTGAGAAGATTTGTAGCTCGGGTGCTCGTTGTTGTGGTTCTGTTCGCCGAGCTGGGAATACTGACAACCGGAAGCGGCAGATTCAAACCACTATAAATGCAGGAGGAAAGATCACAGAAGCGCTTCACAGGAGGCTCCCAAGCACTGAGGATGTCACCTAGACAGGGGACGAAACGTCTGCAACACAAATTCCCAGCTCGGCGAACAGAACCACAACAGATATGAGTCATATTTTGTAACTGCATTGACTTTGTACCCATGATTATGTGTGGACAATCGCAATCTGGTTTTGGTACTATTATTCTAAGTGAGCTCCATTCACTGCAACTCACTTTGATTATATTGTCTTTGAGCATGCTTTCAATCTCTATTTGAACTTGTGCCACCTAAAGGGTTAAAGGTTGCTGCATTTCCTATATCTACACCATGTATTATCAGTTTAGTACTTCCCAGCTTATTCCCATATATCTCTCCATGTAATTGTCATAACTCAATGAGGTTATTTCAATTTTCCTCTAGAAGGTAACTCAGTAACTTAATTTTTGAGAACTTCCTTATTATTCAATTTAATTTGAGGAATGACCATTCAGAATCATTTGGTGTTAAGGGTGCTGGTTTTATCACCGCCTGAGATTTTCTTATTACCTAACATGTATGACATGTCTGGCAAAATTCAACCATATCTCTGCAGTCCAGGCCAACAAAAATGTTTCTGTATTTTGGCTTGAGTTTTCCTTATTCCCAACTGACCACCCACTGGTAATTCATGTGCTACCTGCAACATTTCTTTTCTATAACCCACAGTAATATGACAATGGACTTCTGCTCATTTATCATCTGCCTGAATACATGATGGGTCTCCATTTCCTCTTCAAGACTTCATTTTTAAGATAGCAACATTCTGAGATACATTCAGATTCTTGTACTGTGTATGCTTTTTGATCCAATTGCTTTAGTTTTTATCATTGTTGTAATTCAGCTGGCTTCTTTGAACTAAAAATATCCACTTTGTCTTCTGCCTAATCTTGTTTATCCCAACCACTTAATCAGTTTCTGATCATTGAATTTAAACTTGCTTATCTTTACTCCTTGATTTCTGCACTTGCTTCAGCCTGTGGCTTTGTGATCTTGTTACCACACAGCCAGGAAAGATTCCAGGGCAGGAAAAATTCCAGGGTATACTTTCTGTAACACTTCAGTTGTCTGATTTTTCACTGGCATTTCAACCACAGTAAGGTATCATTCCACCTATAATCCAGCTACATCATTACCAAGGATAAACTGTATCTCCAGAACCAAGAATTTCTCTATTACCCCTACCACCATTTCATCATTTTTCACTGGACTCTCCAAACTCACTTTATAATGGAACACCGCTCTTCTCACCATGAATTTCACATATGATCACCTTTTCTGGCACTTTTGTCTATTTCTTCAATGCAACTTGGTTTTAATGCAATTGAAGAATTTAGACCATTATTTGTAGAACACAAATTTTCTATTCCCTGTTTTGGCTATAATGCAATTCTGGCCCCATTAGTTTAAGTGGCGCAGCTATTGCATGATTTTCTTCAAACAAGATTGCACGAGAATAGGACTATTGTGTTATATCAGAACTGACTGTACTCCCGAATTACACATATCAGTATTCATTATCAAATATTGACTTGCTCCTGTATCTCTCAAAATTTTAATTTCTTTATCTGCCCTTCTGGCATACATGAGTAAACCTTGCCCACGCAAGTAAATTCTTTAGAGATCTAGCATCTTCTCCTAAACATCCCAGGACCACTTTGCACGTTCTTTTGCAACTTTTTAGTTTCTGCTGTGCTTTCCTTTTCCATTTCAACAAAACTCAATGGCTTGTTCTGTTTTCATTCAACCACCTTCCCAGTGTTTTTTCTAAACCACCAACATTGCGACTTCACGTGGCCTACTTCTTCCAATGAAAACACATGAGCTTTTTTTTTACTTCTCTCATGGGTTTCCTTTTTAACCTGTGGTAAACTATCTTTGGTATCTTCAATGCGATCTCCTTTTCCCTTACCATCTGAGAATTCACCTTTTCTTCAATTTCTATCCCTCACAGATTGAAATTAGTGTTGGAGGTCAAACCTTGATTTATGAACTAGCTCACAACCAACTATTTCCTCTGCTAATCTTGCAGTCTTAACTTCCATCAAGGAATTGGATACGAATACATGTTTGTTACCACATTGATTTTGTGACAGTCAATACTTTGTTCTGATGTTATATATTGTCCTGATCAAATAGATGAGCTCCAGACATTTTGACTTGATTCGGTAATGTAGTTCTTCATCATGAACTTGATCTCTTCCCTCATTGAGCTAACATTTCTGAGTTGAGTCTGTAAGATGGCTGTTTCATTGGTGATGCGATCCTTACATTAATATTAACTCAGCCAGCCAAGATGTTTTTCCTGGACTATTTACACAAATAACTTTGAGTCATTATAATAATTTTTGTATGTCACCCCAATACTGTTCTGAGAGACAGCATGATATTCCATCTAACTTTTAAAGTGTGTTCATATCAACCAATCTGATACTAAGGGTTCAACTTCAGAATTTTCAATTTCTGATTCACACTTGAATTGTTCTGATATTTTAATTTCATTCCTCAATTCTTTAAGCACTATAAACATTTTTTTCTCTCCTGACTATCCTCTTACATAATGTCACTTCAACATAATACAACTCATCACTAATTTTTTTTTTCTCCTGTCTGGAGCACACACTGCATTACTAAGTTTCATTCTGATAAATTCCAGCAAATCTTACTTTTATTGATTCACCAGAGATAGATAATGTACTGACATACTGTCTCTAGTGACAACATTTCAAGCTTTGGTGCAGCTTTAATTATTGAACAATCTTCAAATAGTTTGGGCCAACTCTCACACTTTGATTTTTTTTTTCTCTCAGGATCTTGACAGATAATGTCAGAATCAATCTTTCTTGTTACTTAATATTTAAGGGATCCTCTCGCTCATAATATATAAATAGGAAGGGTTTGGAGGGATATGGGCCGGGTGCTGGCAGGTGGGACTAGATTGGGTTGGGATATCTGGTCGGCATGGACGGGTTGGACCGAAGGGTCTGTTTCCATGCTGTACATCTCTATGACTCTATCAGTTCAAACTATCTCATTAGGAGCAACCCTAATGATGACACAATAACAAGGAAATATCTCTATCCCAATTATTAGAACATTCCCAAGAATAGGTTGTAATTCTGGTCTGTAAAACTTGAAGCCATCCTTTGAATGCTAGTGAGGATATGGATGTTTCGATAAAGATATAAATTATTTTATTCTGAAATGATTCATTACTTATTTGAATATTTTGGCATGAAATTTGAACCTTGATTTATCTATATTTCTTTGGGTAATCCATATCTTGTAGAATAAATTGAACAAACATCTCTACTACCATTTTTCTTTGTAATTTTCACCCAAGACACTGTCTCAGAAATTTTCGTTGAAACACCAGATGGACCATTGCCAGTCCCCAATTGCCCTTGAGTGAGCTGCCTTCTTGAACTGCTGCAGTCCACCTGGTGTGGGTTGACCCACAATGCCTTAAGGGAGAGAATTCCAAGATTTTGACCCAGTGACAGTGATGGAACGCCAACATATTTCCAAGTTAGGATGGTGAGTGGCTTGGAGGAGAACTTGAAGGTGGTGGTATTCCCATATATCTGTTGCTCTCATCCTTCTATATGGAAGTGGTTGTGAGTTTGGAAGGTGCTGTCTGACGATCTTTGGTGAATTTCTCCAGTGCATCTTCTCCAGTGCTGCTCCTGAGTGTTGGTCATGGAGGGAGTAGATGCTTGTGGATGCAGTGCCAATCAAGCGAGCTGCTTTATCCTGGATGGTGTAAAGCTTCATGAGTGTTGTTGGAGCTGCAGTTCATTTGATGGCCATTTTCATTAGAAGAGTAAAGAAACATCTTTCCCTTTGAAATAAAATATTCAGAATCTCCAGTAAATTGATTTTCTTCAGCACTAAAGTTATACAACCAGACCAGACCTCCTCAAAATATTTTAAGAAGATAGCCTAGGCCCTAAGTTCTTCTTATTTTAAAGGCAAATATAAAATGTTGTTCCAGATGGTGAATGCTCAAACTACTTGACATTAAGCAAATCACAATTTATTTAAACACTATAGTTAAAATACAACAAAAGAAAGAGGCATTTAGAATAACTTGACTCTATTGGAAAACTTAACAGAATAATAGATACAGTAACTATTACTAACTAACTGTTCCAATATAATAACATCCCATAACCACACCCCCTGACAAAAAAGGAAAATTCAGACACGGATTCTTACGTGCAGTTCTCTCATCCGGGAGGAAAAAGCATCAAGAAAATTTAGAGAGAAGAGCATCCAGGCAATTTTCAATGAAGCTTCCAACTCTGTTGGGATACCAAAAGCTTCTGATGCTATTTAAAAAACCAAAACCTAGAAATCCTAAACCATGAGAGCTGGCCACACCCATTCAGGCTGTTTAAAACAAAAGGGCCTTCCAAGCAGTTTACATGATGAGGTCAGTGCAGGAGAGAGAAAAAGAAAGAAACTGACACCAGAGTGAACCTGCACTGTTACTGCCTTTGCTGTTTGAATTCATGTATCGCTGGACATTGGAGTGCATCTGGGAAAATTAACAAACAGTGAAGTTCACAGCTGATCTTGGAGGAACTGTTTGGGTGAAGTTCACAGCAGAGAATCAGATAAGTTAATTGTTTTAAGTGGCCTGCAGAAAGTCTGCAGTAGTGAGTAGAGTGGGTTCTTTCTTGATTATATGTTTTTTTAGATATGTCCTTGATTAAACTTAAAATATAAGCCTTAATTATTAAACTGACCTGAGGCAGTGTTTTGTAGAGGAATAAAATGGTGTTATTTTCTTGGTCGGTAGATAGTAAAGGAGCAAAAATGGCCTTTAGTAGAGTGATATGTGCTTCTTGTCAGATGTGGGAGTTTAAAGAGAGTTTAAGGGTTACTGTGGATTATATCTGCAATAAATACAGTTGGTTGCAAATCTTATCAGATCGAATGGATCGTTTGGAGAGATAGTTAGAAGCAATGAGGAATTTGCAACAGCAACAGTATGTGATGGATGGCAGTTATAGGAAGGGGGGCAAGTCTCAGATACACTCACATAGATGGGTTAACTCCAGGAAAGGTAAGACAGGTAGGCACCTAGTGCAGGTGTGTTCTGTGGCAATACCCATTTCAAACAAGTATGCTATTTTGGAAAATGTAGGGGGTGGGGGATTCTCAGGGGAATGTAGCACAAACAGCCAAGTTTCTGGTATTGAGACTGGCTCTAATGCATTGAGGGGTACGTTGGGTTCCAAGAGATCAATTGTGTTAGGGGATTCTCTAGTCCGAGGTACAGACAGACATTTCTGTAGCCAGCAGCGAAAAAGCAGAATGGTGTGTTGCTTCCCTGGTGCCAGGATCAAGGATGTCTCAGAGAAGGTGCAGAATGTTCTCCAGGGGGAGAGAGGCCAGCAAGAGGTCGTTGTCCACGTTGGATCTAACGACATAGGAAGGGAAAAGATTGAGATTCTGAAGGGAGATTACAGGGAGTTAGGCAGGAATTTACAAAGGAGGTCCTCAAGGGTAGTAATATCTGGATTACTCCCAGTGCTACGAGCTAGTGAGGGCTGAAATAGGGGGATAGAGCAGATGAATGCATGGCTGAGGAGCTGGTATATAGGAGAAAGATTCACAGTTTTGGATCATTGGAATCTCTTTTTTGGGTAGAAGTGACCTGTACAAGAAGGGCGGATTGCACCTAAATTGGAAGGGGACTAATATGCTGGCAGGGAGATTTGCTAGAGCTGCTCAGGAGGATTAAAAATAGTAAGGTGGAGGGAGTGGGACCCAGGGAGATAGTGAGGAAAGAGATCAATCTGAGACGGGTACAGTTGAGAACAGAAGTGAGTCAAACAGTCAGGGCAGCCAGGGACAAGGTAGGACTAATA
>NC_057718.1:15543415-15577544 GCF_004010195.1 Chiloscyllium plagiosum | reverse complement strand
ATGATCACCTTATTGGGATTGTATTATAGACCCCCTAATAGAGGGAAATTGAGAAACAGATTTGTAAGGAGATCTCTGCTATCTTTAAGAATAATAGGGTGGTTATGGTAGGGGATTTTAACTTTCCAAACACAGACTGGGACTGCCATAGTGTTAAGGGTTTAGATGGAGAGGAATTTGTTAAGTGTACAAGAAAATTTTCTGATTCAGTATGTACCCACTAGAGAAGATGCAAAACTTGACCTACTCTTGGGAGATAAGGCAGGGCAGGTGACTGAGGTGTCAGTGGGGGAGCACTTTGGGGCCAGCGACCATAATTCTATTAGTTTTAAAATAGTAAAAGTTGAAGATCTGAAAGTTGAAGTTCTAAATTGGAGAAAGGCTAATTTTGACAGTACTAGGCAAGAACCTTCAAAAGCTGGTTGGGGGCAGATGTTCGCAGGTAAAGGGACGTCTGGAAAATGGGAAGCCTTCAGGAATGAGATAACGTGAACCCAGAGAAAGTATATTCCTGTCAGGGTGAAAGGAAAGGCAGGTAGGTGTAGGGAATGCTGCATAACTAAAGAAATTGAGGGTTTGGTTAAGAGAACGAAGGAAGCATATGTAAGGTAGAGACAGGATAGATCGAGTGAATCCTTAGAAGTGTATAAGCGGAAGGAGTATACTTAAGAGGGAAATCAGCACAGCAAAAAGGGAATGTTAGGTAGTTTTGGCAAATAGAACTAAGGAGAATCCAAAGAGTTTTTATAAACACATTAAGGACAAAAGGATAACTAGGGAGAGAATAGGACTCCTCAAAGATCAGAAAAGGCAGTCTTTGTGTGGAGAAAATGGGGGAGACAGAGACGAGTACTTTGCATCAGTATTTATTGTGGAAAAGGATATGGAAGATATAGAATGTAGGGGAATAGATGGTGACACCTTGCAAAATATCCATATTACAGAGGACGAAGTGCTGGATGTCTTGAAACGCATACAGTTAGATAAATCCTCAGGACCTGATCAGGTGTCCACCAGAACTCTATGGGAAGCTAGAGAAGTGATTGCTGGGCCTCTTGCTGAGATATTTGTATCATTGACAGTCACAAGTGAGGTGCCGGAAGACTGGAGGTTGGCTAATGTGTTGCTACTGTTTAAGAAGGGTGGTAAGCACAAGCCAGGAACTATAGACCAGTGAGCCTGACGTCGGTGGTGGGCAAGTTGTTGGAGGGAATCCTGATGGACAGGATGTGCATGTATCTGGAAAGGCAAGGACTGATTAGGGATAGTCAACATGGCTTTGTGCATGGGAAATCATGTCTCACAAACTTGATTGAGTGTTTTGAAGAACTAACAAAGAGGATTGATGAGGGCAGAGCAGTAGATGTGATCTATTTAGACCACAGTAAGGCGTTCGACAAAGCTTCCCATGGGAGACTGGTTAGCAAGGTTAGATCTCATGAAATACAGGGAGAACTAGCCATTTGGATACAGAACTGGCTCAAAGGTAGAAGACAGAAGGTGGTGGTGGTGGGTTGTTTTTCAGACTGGAGGCCTGTGACCAGTGGAGTGCTACAAGGATCGGTGCTGAGTCCACTACTTTTTGTCATTTACATAAATGATTTGGATGTGAGCATAAGAGGTACAATTAGTAAGTTTGCAGATGACACCAAAATTGGAGGTGTAGTGGACAGTGAAGAAGGTTACCTCAGATTACAACAGGATCTATCCACATTCCTGCTACAATTTTAATGTTTATTTCCAATCCCGATACACCCTTTTCTTAGGATTTATTGACTGTTCCTACTATAGTTCCTAAATAGGTCTCCTATTTAATTTCCATTACCATTATGCATGGTCTTATTACAATGATTATGTTTTATTTTCTTTATATCTTTTATGACCCAACCTTTTCTCTTTTATTATCTTGGCACCTTTCTGTTTGGTTCCCCAAAACTATTACCTTTCCTGTCCCCAACACTGTCTGTTCCTCCAATTTCCTTGTGGGTTCTCATTTGACCATTTCACATCACGTTGCCTATGTGGGATATCACAACTATATGCCAGAACTGCCCAAATTTGCCAGTTTTTAAAAATCCATTGCTCATCTAATTGTTATTAGGGATTTCCAGACACTGTTTCAGAATGCTTCCAAAATCACAATTCCCTCACATTGTCTTTTTCCTTTTGGCACTTCAGTGGTTGAAACAACAGCATTTCCAATTTTCATGCAAATTATATAAATCTCTGAGTAGATTTCTTCCTTATTGTCCTGAATATTTGTTAAGAAGTTTCAGGTACAAGTTTATAGGCACGGACTGTCTTCTGACAGTTTGGTACAGCTATGAACACACCAATCAGAGCACTCTCAAACATTTGCTTAGGGCGGGGGAGTTAAAACCAAGGGGCGTATTTTTAAGGTGAGATGAGAATGTTTTAAAAAGAACATGAAGGGCAACATTCTTACACAGACAGTGATTCATGCATGGAGTGAACTGCCAGAGGAAGTAGTGGATGCAGGTACAGTTACAACATTTAAAAGAAATTCAGATAAGTACATGAACAGGAAAGGTTTAGAGAGAAATGGGCCAAGCACAGGTAAGTGGGACAAGTTTAGTTTGGGAACATGGTTGGCATAGACTAGTTGGACCAAAGTGTCTGCTTCCATGCTGTATGACATAACTAAGTTACAAAAATGTTTTTCTACTTCAACTTCACAGAATTGAAAAACTAAAACCCATTTCCCCACCTCCCCCCACCACCACTTAGAACTTAATAATAAAACATTACAAGTCTTCAAAACAGAGCGCATGTTTTAAGCTGTTGAATGACATGCCAATTACGCAGCCTGCATTATCACAGATGCTGTTAGACTATTGGACTGTTGTTAGATCTGCATTCATCTAGACATGTGGTGAGTTTTCCATCATATTCCTAACTTTGTGCCTTGTGAGAGGGTTGTAAATGATTGTAAGCCTGTGTTTAAGAAGGATCAGAAGATTATGGCCAACCCGTCAGCCACTTTCACTCTTTCTTTTATCTATTCAATGATACACCTTATCCCAATCCTGGTGATTTATCAGCCTCAATTACAGCACCCACTTAATCATTGGGTCAGAGAGTGATAAGTGGCTCACAAATGGAAACCATTCAGTCCATTGAGTCCACGTTGGCTCTCTGCAGAGCAATCCAGTCAGTCCCGCCCCCATGATTTGCAAGTTTAAACTCTTCAAATTCCCTCAGTTTCTTTCTCAAAAATCCTTGACTATTTCTGCCTCCATCACTCTCTACCATTAATTCTTATTTATCAATTTTTAGTCCATCAATTTTCTCTTCCACTTTGACAGAAACCTTGGTAAGGACAAATGCAATGTGCTAATTTAGTAACTGAGGCATATTCCCTGCCTACATCTGTTCAATTCGTGCCAATCCTTTTTATGAACCTTTTGTTACTTTACTCAGAAGAAGTCTTTGAGTTCCTGTTTATGTTAGGTGCTAGTCTATTCTCATACTCTATCAGAGTTCCACTGCATTTATAGTGTTTCAAATATAAATAAAAGTCCTACTAAAACGTATGGTCTATTGTTATTCATGTTTTAAAATGTTGCTCTGTGTTTGTCCAGTTTAAGAGTAACACTGCCTCTTAAGGCAGTGAGACTAATTGGGAATTATGATTACTTCTCACTTGCACTTTATTTCTCTACAAATTAAAATGTATGAGTTGGCTTTACACTAGCTTGGAAATCTCATACGACTATACAGTCACCAGAGAAGCCGTCTATCCTTTCCCACACTGGAAGATTGGTTTCAAGTTTCCTTTTTCATTATTTACTTTATCCATTTCAAGGTGCTTTGTTAATTTCAGTCAGGTGGCTCAAACGATCAAAATGTTCAACTTATATTTTTTCTTCTCCCCACCACATCCTACTCAGATGCACGTCATCTGAAAGTGGTGCCCAATGAAGATGGGGTGGGTTATCAGAATATTTAATACCTCCAGGGATACTTCTGTGGGTTAGTTAAGCAATAAGTGTTCAGGTAACTCTTAACTCCCTAACCACACCTCTACCCCTCAATACAGTTGCTGCACTTGCTTCAACTCGCCTGACAGACACAATTCTTTCTTGTCTCCAGAGCTCACAGTAGCAACATAGCTCACAGAGGAGAAAGTAATGTAAGCAGAGAAGCAGATGAAAGCATTCAAGTTAAAAATTGACAGTCTATATTTGGTGATGAAATAAACATCAGACTAAACAAGACAGCTAGGCTGCAGCTCATACAATTATTAATTTATCAAATTTTGCTTTCCCCAGCTGGGGAAATGAAGGAAGGACAAAAAATGCTGAGTGCCGACAGTGTGCAA
Source organism: Chiloscyllium plagiosum (assembly GCF_004010195.1). NCBI lineage: Eukaryota > Metazoa > Chordata > Chondrichthyes > Orectolobiformes > Hemiscylliidae > Chiloscyllium > Chiloscyllium plagiosum. Next base: position 15,573,202 of record NC_057718.1, on the reverse strand, counting down.
GTGGCAGTCCGTGTTCGACCCTTTAACCAGGTGAGTGGGAACTATTAAATATTTCATGTGATGAACAGAAAAGTCATTGATGTACACATTGACGGCAATTATGTCTGACTTCTTTGTTATTGTGCATTTTATTGGTGTAGGTACTTTCCAGTATAGATTAAAGTCGGTGTGTTTTCAATGCCTTCAATCTCTTTAACCCTCCAGCCCCAATATTCATGAGGATCCCTGCAGTCCTCCAGTTTTCTCATTCATCTTGTATTTAATCTCTCTGCCTTTTAGTGGCCACGCTTTCAGCAGCCTCGGCCCCATGTTCTGGAATTCCCTCCTGAATTCCCTCTGTCTCTCTTACCTACCTGCCCTTCTTTAAGGCATTCCTTGAAATCTACCAACTCTGCTAAGCTTTTGGTCACTGTACCAGTGTAAGAGGTAATGTCACCTGAAGCGATGACATTCATGTGAAGAGCTTTTGGATGTTTTACTGGGAGCTCAATAAGTGCTAAATTGGTAAACAAAAACACTGTAACACATGGTCTGATGAAATCAGTTTATTGGGTTGAACTATATTGAAATAAACAACATGAAATACAATTTTCAGTTTTACCCTGATGAAGCCTATGCATAGTAGTTCAAACATTGGTCTAATTAAAGGCACTGCATTATTTAAATTATTTGTCCTTTAAAATAATTGAACTAATTGTCTTGTCCTGTAACCCTTAACTAAATCAGTAATGTACTCATTGATCTAATGTGTTAACTACTTGAAATATATATATATAATATGTTAAATCAGGGAAAGGTGATACTGAGCTCAATTTTAACCATGTGAAAGTGTATATAGGTTTTGATTGAGTTAATGTCTCACCCTGACTGTTACCTCTGATGAAAAGGTCAGGTATGTAGATCTCAGGTGTGACAAGATGGGACTTGGTTATGGTGATGTCTATGCTTGTATAGTTCAATGACTCACACTGTTCTAAGCTATCCTATCAAGCATCCTACACACATTCCACAAGAATAAAGCTAATAAGTCTTTATCGATTATTCCAATTTGCAATAGCCTCCAAAAAAGTGACATTAGAATATTTGATATGTGCAAGTCTCCAGGGTGTTTTTTTTTTTGCTTCATCTAAGAATCTTTTTCTAGTGCACTGTGCATGCTGAAACATCAGGAGTATCAGCATCTCCGACAACGGGCTGTTCATAGTCTTAGACTTGAGGCTCTGCCAATGATGTCATCATACTCCATCCCTCTCCACACATGTCATCCTGCTGTTAGTTAGATTATGCTGTGTGCAGCTGATTGGATTATTTAAGATTTTCACTTAAGCCGCACAAAGCACTCTGTTATTACTGAATTGTATGCAGTTTACAACAGTCCACGAGATCAGGCACCAACTTAGTGAAATGCTTTCCAGATATCAAGTATGTTTTGAACAAACTTATTGAGAACATCAATTGCTAGCTCAGAGACTCTTTTGACCATAAATGACCAGAAGTTTTAGCCATCAAAAAATCTATTGAGCCCAAGTGTTTTGTGTAAATGTGAACCCTGTGCAGATCCTGTATGACCTGTCCACTAATTCGAGTAGACCGAGGTTATGTTGCATCATGTAACTGCCCATGTTAATTTGGTTGTACATTAATGTAATACCTAATAAGACCATAGGATCTTACGATGTAGGAGCATATGTAGCCCATTGAGTCTATCAAGTTTGCTCTACATTCAGTGAGATCACGACTTATCTGATTACCTTCAACTCCAATTGGTTTTGCTCTTATTCTTAAAAGATCTTGCTGCATGGATGAGCATCTAAAATGCAATTGTTTATGACTTTGGCTGCCAAGGCAATGAGAATTTTAGTTGCATGAATTGTCTTCAGGTGTAATCCAGTAACTCCATAGTCAGCAATAGTCCTCTTGTGGCCAATTACTTGTAATACAGGGGCCAACAACAAATCTTGCTCAGCAGTGACTCTTCACAAAGCTCGATTCTTGGCCAAGACAGTCACCTGGAGGAGAAAGTGAGGTCTGCAGATGCTGGAGATCAGAGATGGAAATGTGTTGCTGGAAAAGCGCAGCAGGTCAGGCAGCATCTAGGGAACAGGAGAATCGACGTTTCGGGCATTAGCCCTTCTTCAGGAATGCTGCTTCATGAAGTTGATGATGATCCAATGTTGTGCTGTGCCATCAAACAACCGAATTGGAGAGCAAAAGGCATGAAAGGTATCCACAACCATGAGCCGTGTCTGTGTCACAAAACTGGTGAAGCCTGCAAGGATATTAGAGGGCACTTATCGTTGGTGGAATTCACATGACCAAGCAGATCCGACAACGATGTGTAAACAACACCAGGCAGTCAACAAAAACCTGTGCCCACACCTCCCTCCCTCACCTCCTTCCAAGGCCTTTCACATCCAGCAGAGATTTTCCTGCACATCCACCCACCTCATTGAGTGTCCGTTGCTCTCAATGTACTCTCCTCTACATAGGGGAGACAGAATGCCAACAGAGAGTTTCAGGGAATATCTCTGGGACATACACACCAAACAATCCCACCACCCCATTACCCAATCCCTTCAACTCCCCCTTCCACTCCACAAGGACGTGTTAGTCCTGGGCCTCCTTCACTGCCAAATCCAAGCCACTCAACGACTGGAGGAAGAACACCTCATCTTCTGCTTTGGGACCTTCATCTGTATGGCATCAACATTGACTTCATTAGTTTCCAAATCTCCCCTCATCCTCCCCCAGCTTATCCCATATCCAACCCTCCAACTTGGCACCACCCTCCTGACCTGTCCTACCCATCCATCTTCCTTCCCACCTATCTGCTCCACCCTCCACTCCGACCTACCACAATTACCCTGCACCTACATCCACCTATCGCCTTCCCAGCTATCTTCCCCTCAGCCTCACCCCACCCTCCTATTTATCTCTTAGCCACCTTGCCCCCTCCAACACCACCCACCCCACATTCCTGTTGAAGGGCTTATGCCTGAAATGTCAACTCTCCTCCTCCTCAGATGCTGGCTGACATTCTGTGCTTTTCCAGCACCACACCTTTTGACTCTGACTCTCCAGCATCCGCAGTCCTCACTTTCTCCCAGGCTTCTCTATGTACAGTCATAAGAATTTCCTGGCACTCAGCAACATGCAGAAAAGTACACTGACTCCATATGATATAGTCTAAACCTCTTAAAAAATTATCTTTGATCTGAACAGGTTAATAGAATACACTCGAAGCTCTAGTGGCAATAATGATTAGTGATCAAACATGTCGTCCTTTTTGAGGGGATACGCCCTTCACCCTTCAATGTTTTGGTGATCATCGACCGAGTGCTCTGTTTGATTAATAAATATATTTCTTACATGGCAAGGACACCAATATAATCATGAGAAATGAAACAATAGCCTTCTTACCAACAAGAAGTTGTTATTGCAGATGGCAAAAGGAAGATCAAGTTTTTGAAGCATCTTCAGTCTTTCCTAACAAAGTGGTGCATTAGAAATGGCCAATACATCATCTATATAGAAAGTACTTCCAGTGCATTGAGTACACAAGTTTTCATTCCCTGTTCCACCCATATATATATATGAATTTTTCCAGGTATTAATGCCAGATTGCTTCATCACAGTGAATCTGACATCAAGAGCTCCAACAGGATACCTCTCAGGGACTTTCAAAATCACCTTTGACCCAGTTGCATTCAAAAGGAGCAGAGCATCATGGTCCAACCCAAGAGCAGAACCCAAGAAAATAGTTTCAAAGCATAGTCCACATCCATCCAGCAAAAACAGGGTTTTCATGATGACATGAGGCTGAAGTCTTTGTTGCTTATAAGCAGTGTTATTATTCCAGTTGGTGCTATTAATGGACAAGTCATATGCCAGACTAAAACCTGACTTGATAGATTATATTTTGTTTATTTGGTTTTAACAATGTGGTCTTTCACTGAAACACAAGCACAAAATACTGCAGGTTTCAATTTAACAATATAACAGAGGTTTATTATGAAGAAGAAATGAAGATGAAATAGAATAAACCAAATTATTTACATATAACAATAATTTAAAGATTTTGAAACACATGGTAAAAATACAATTCCATTGATCCCAACTGAATTCCATTATACTACTCAAACACCGGAGAGAATATCCATCTCCATTCCACATAAAAAATAATTTTAGCTGTGGCTTCAGTTCCCTGTCATGAGAATCTAATTACTTCTTCTTAAACGCCTCCAAAAATCCAGAATCTTCTATTTGAATATCTAATGCTGTGCATTGTTTACTTTGTCACTCATAAACTCTCCCAAAGTAATTAAAACCGTGCTATTTTTGAAGATGTTTCTCTTTCATGCCTTTTTAAAAGCAATCAACATGGCTACAGAAATATTAAAAGTTATTTGTTAAATCCCTTCAGACATGCACAAAATTCATGTACCACTATTCATAATTCAAAATAAATTATATTAAAATAGACATAAATCATACACCTTACATGGAGACTAGTGTTTTTACTGATAGGTTATATGTTGTTCCATGATCCCCAAGAGGATGCATATATTTGAAAAGCAAGTCTGCTTATTTTTGTCAACAACAAGTCCAGTTAAAAGCAGCAACATTGCCTTTTTGAAAGTTACTTCATTTCTAAGCACTGATCCCCAGTCAACACTCAGTACGAGAATTCATTATTAAATTATAATTGTAAAAGTATCTGTTGGAAACTAATGTTTCATTAATGACCCATCAGCTCAACCTGATATGAGCTTTAAACCTACAATGGCTCCATCAGCCACTTCTGCTAACCTTTCCCTATCGTCAATGAACAGAGGATAATAAGGTAAAGTCATCTTCATGGGGTGACAATTGACAACTGAGAAACACAGAGAAAGAACTACAAATGATTGCTATTTAGTTCCAATTGACTAGCTGATTTAATGCCATTAACTCTTTTGTCAGTATTTCAGATAGGGCATTAAACCAAATGCCCTCCCAAGTAAAAATATTCTATGCCATTACTTCAAAAAACAACAGCAAAGGTGTTCTTCCCTAGTGTCCTGCTAATATTTCTCAATTAATCAACATCATATCAATCAAAATCCCATCCCCCCTCTGTGCCTCGATAGTATCAATGTCAGAAGTTATACGCTTTCGGAACACTGCTCCTCTTTCAAGTGAAGTGGCAGGAAGTGCACAGGCACCCTCCACTTCACCTGATGAAGGAACACTGCTCCAAAAGCATGTGATTTCAAATAAACCTGCTGTACTATAACTTGATGTCATGTAACTTCTAACTTTGCCCACCCTCGTCCAACACTGACACCTCCACACTTTGATAGTGTGGAATTGCTCTCAGCAAACTTGACCTATTTTCTACTAATCAATAACACCTATTCTGCACCTATACCTCTCCTTTACTATAATTAGCTAGTAGTGCAGTGGCTTAGTTGGTTAAAGCGACTACCTGGTAAACTGGGGTGTCCTGCATTCAAATCACAGTGGGTTTTGGGGCCCTCTTGTGGCATAGTGGTAGTATCTCTATCACTGGACTGAAAGACTCGGGTTCAAGTCCCACCCCTTCTCTAAAGGTGTGTAATCACATCTCTGAACAGCCTGATTAGAAAAATAGGTTAGATGAAAGAAAATTTACTATCATTAGCTCTCCCTTTGTCTTTGATTCTCGACACCCTTACAATTTGTTTCACTCAACCTCCATTTTCATTTTGCCAACAGCACCAACATCGTTTCCCAGCCCCCTTCAGTTCTGAAGAAGAATCATTGGACTCAGAAAGTTAACTCTGTTGCCATAACATTTTATGTATTTTTTTAAGAAACAGATTGTCTGGCAATCATTCATCATGTTTCTGTCTTTGGAACCTTGCGCTGTGCAAATTGGCCACTATGTTTCCCATGTTAAGATTGTTTCCTTGGCTATGAAAAACCTTGGGTTGACCTGAGTTTGTGAAAGGCGTACATAAAGACAAATTCTTTCCATTTGTTGCAATAAAATTTACTGTAAATTTAAATTATTCCTGTTGGATTTGACGAACAATGTCCAAAAGGGATGAGTGTTAAACTCTCAATTGTTAACTATCTATAAAAATTTATTGGAAGAAGGGACTAAAGGTATGGTGTCTAAATTTGCTCATAAATGCAAAGATAGGTAGAAACATAAGTAGTGAATAAAATATAAGGAGTCTACAAAAGAATATAGATAGGTTAAATGAGTGGGCAATAATTTGCCAGCTGAACTATAATGTGGTTCAATGTGAACCTATCTATGTTAGCAAGAAGAATATTCTGGTGGGCAGGTGTTACTGAACTCTGACGTACACGGGGCACCCTTGTGCATGATTCACAAAAGTTAGTCTGCAGATGCAAAAAGTGACTAAGAAGGCAAATGGAATGTTCTTTTTTATTGCAAGGGAAATAGAAAATAAAAGTATGGATGTTTTGCTGCTGTTGTATCAAGCATTGTTGCGGCTTTATCTGAAGCACTGTACAGTTTTGGGCTCTTTATTTAAGAAGGGGTGTAAATACATTAAAAGCAGTTGTTCAGAAGGTTCATTTGTTTGATACTTGGGATGGGAAAAAGGATATCTTTTGATGAAAGGTTCGATAGGCTGGGCCTGTACACATTGGAAGGAGCAGTGATCTTATTGAAACATACAAGACCCTGAGGGGACTTGATGGGTGGATGCTGAAAGGATGTTTCCTTTTTTTGGAGAGGCTAAAATGAGGGGACAGTTGCAAATTAGGGGCAGGGATGCTACTGGATTGGAAGATTTGAGCTATAATGAGAGGTTGGATCGGCTGAGACTTATTTTCCTGGAGCATAGGAGACTGAGGGATGACCTTATAGAGGTCTATAAAATCATGAGAGGCATAGATAAGGTAAATAGCCAACAACGTTTCACCATGATGAGAGAGCCTAAAACTAGACGGCAGAAGTTTAAGGTGAGACGGGAAAGATACAAAGTGGTGCAGAGGGGTAATCTTTTTACATAGAAGGTGATGAGTGTCTGGAATGGACTGAAAGAGGTAGTAGTGGAGGCAAGTACAATTTTGTCATTCATAAAACATTGGACATATACACGGATGGGAAAAGTATGGGGAGATATGGACCAAACACAAACAAATGGGAATGGACTAATTGTGAAAACTGGGTGGCATGGACAAGTTGCACTGAAGGGGCTATTTCCATGCTGTAAATGTCTATTAATGCAGTGAGCATACACGTATTCTTATGTTAATGTGCTTTATTTTCCCACCATGTGTTTTAGGCTCCTGTGTTTAGCATCTTCCATGATGTTCTCCATTACCACAACTCCTGTCAATAGTCATAGCCTACACTTAGTGTAATGGCATATGAGGGTCTACACTGGTGACATTAAGAGGTATCATCCGTCAGCTGTACCTAGAGAATAATCTGTAGTTTCCTTAACCTAAAGTAATCCAGAATATTCCTCATTAATTGTTGCAAATATTTTTATATTAGTTTCTACCTGACTGCCCTTTCTTTTAACAATGTGTCACCCTCACATGTCTCAACAGATGGAGAAAGATGCGGGAAGCTGTTGCATTATTTCCATGGTTTTAAACAGTATCACAGTTTGTCATCCCAGAAATCGGAACAACACAAAAACCTTTTTATTTGACCTGTCCTACTGGTCACACAATGGATTTATCAAAAACAAGGAAGGAATTCTTATTCCAGATGGACCTGCGAGCAAATATGCAGACCAGGTAAAATGCCATCTGGAAGGAACTTTAGAGAAGACAATGTTGACTTTATTAAGAGCACAGGATGTGGTCAGACTCTTCGGTTCCATATTGCAGGAGTTTTGCATGGCTTCAGGAGCCATTCTGCAGCGCATGTATAAGAAACACCAGGAACATTCATTTCAAGTGACGATATTTCCTTTCACATTCTTTGTGACATTTTATCACAATAGTTTCAAGAATGGATTAACGTGTGGAAGATTTTTTTCATTTTTTTTCATGGTATGTGGATATTCCTGGTTAGCCCAGCATTTATTGCCCATCCCTAGTTCCACTGGAGAAAATGGTGATAAGATTACTTCTTGAACTACTGCAGTCCATGACTTGCAGCTGTACCCATTATCTGTTAAAATACATCTATTCAAATTAATGTGCTGAACTGAACTGGCTATTTTTCTTTTCTTTTATTTTCACTATTAGAAAAGGACAATAAATATAATTGAATTATGAAGTATAATCTAATAAAGTGAGGCTTTCTCCTGAGAATCTGTAAATCCCAAAATTACAGTCACTGTATGTACACTTTAATTACTGTATGTACACTTTAATTATGTACAGACATTAGCTTTGTTACCTGAAGTTTAATTTTTGTAGGGGTACATATCTCTCTTTCAAATTATACTCCTCTCCTCTTTCCTGTACTGTTCCCAGTCAATGTACCACCACCAAGAGAATTTTTAAAAATCAGACTGAATAAGGCATGTGCTGGGGTCTCTGTAGGAGAATGGTTCAGATTATGTGGAATGCCAAAAAGCTAGACTTTGAACTTTGCATTTGTTTAAAATGTTATTCAAATTTATATTTGATCTTTCATACATCAAGAGCATTTTCTAAACAGCCATGGGCTGGGAATTAAAGATGAGCAGAGAAGCTTACAGATTCAAGCACAGAATGACTAAAATGTTTTGGACAGTTACAAAAATAATTTAAAAAACAAATTGATTTTCAACTCAAGACATTTGGAATATAATGGGGTGGAAATTAGTTTACAGCTGTATACAGCTCTGATCTGACTCTGCCTGGAGACATGCATTCAATTCTGAGCAGCAGACCCCCTGGAAGAAGATATTGGTCTTGGAATGGGTACAACACAGATTCACCAGCATGATATCAGCGCTTTAAAGGGCTAGATTGTAAGAACAGATTTCGTCGACTTGACTACTAGACTAAACATTTCAAAACTTAAATATCATTGAAGAAAAGGGACATGCTATTGAAGCTTTATTTTAATCTTGTACTCATCAGGACAGATGCAAGAATGCCAGATCTCAAAGGGAATAAGAATTTATACTGCAACAACAACAGAATGCTGATTGGTTAGTAACTGGACTCTGAGGCACTTCCATGGAGAATGCACCAGAAGAAAGTTAATGTTGCACAAAACACATTCACATTAAGGTCAGGCCTCAAAAACTATTCGTTAAAAAAAATCACCATGACTACAGAAAAGTTTACAAGTTATTATTAACTTCTGAGATACAAAAAAACCCAAAAAATTACTGACCGAAAAAACAAAAACCCAAACTCTTACAACAAATAACATTAAAAATGACATGTATAAATCCCAGAGATTATATCACAGCACACTTAAGGATTTAAAAAATTGCTGAATTTTGTTTAAAATGTGTTTTCTTCAAGATGACCATTTGATGATGTTGGCCAACAAGTGTTAAAAAAAGTACCTTTACAATTAAACAAAAAAATTTGGGTAAAGTTTAGATGCATTCTTCATGGCAATGACTCAATGAGTCATAATGTGGAGGTGCCAGTGTTGCACTGGGGTGGACAAAGTCAGAAGTCACATGAAACCAGGTTATACACCAACAGGTTTATTTGAAATCACAAGCTTTCTGAGCGCTGCTCCTTCATCAAGTGGTGACTTCACTCGAATGAGGTAGCAGCTCTCCAAAAACTTGTGATTTCAAATAAACCTGTTGGACTATAACCTGGTGTCATGTGACTTTGGATGCAATCAATCATAGAATCCCTACAGTGCAGAAGGAGGCACTTGGCCCATTGTGTCTTCACTGACTTTCCAAAGAACATCCCAATCCCAACCCCATCCCTGTAGTCCTACATTTCTCAAGGCCAATCTACCTAACCTGCACATATTTGGACTGTGGGAGGAAACCAGAGCACCCATACAGACATGGGGAGAACATGCAAATTTGCCCAAGGCTGGAATCAAACCCAAGGCCCTGGCACTGTGAGGCAGCAGTGCTAACCACTTTGCCATCATCAAAGAATCAGAGTCTAGTTGCCAACCAATCAACCCTGATTCTCATGCAGTAAAGTGTTGTTCAGTTTCAGATTTGGCATTTTTGCAACTGTCCTGATGAATGAAATGGAAAGAAAAGAAAAACATTGAATTTTGTTTAAAATTTGTTTTCTTAGAAAAGAGTATTTGATGATCTTGGCCAAGAAATGCTGAATAATGCATGGAAGGGATACAACGCCACTCTACTAGCCTATGGTCAGACGGGCTCAGGAAAGAGCTACTCTATGATTGGTTATGGTCCAGATAGAGGGATAATCCCATTGACATGCGATGGGTTGTTCAAAATAATTCATCAAAATCAAGAACCTGATAAACAGTACCAGGTAAGGATTAGCTATTAAGTAGCTGTTTGAAGGTCGGCACTGGACATTGGTATTTACTATGAAATGGGATTAATGGGTACTTGGTGAAAAGTAATACCTTTGAAGTGATGAGTGGGTGATGTGTAGACTGGGAGGAGGTACTAGTAATGGGTGAGGGAGTGTGAATCAAAACTGATTAAGCATAAGCATAAACTAAAGCCTAGAACATCTCAAAAATACTTATTCAAATATTGCACACTAATAAAGATGATTAAGTATTGCTCATACACTTTAGAAATTGGCTTTACCCACTTCATTAACCATTAACCATTTCAAAAGAATAGTAGAAAAAAACCAGTTGGAAGTAGAGAGCTAACCACTATTCATTTCAACCAGCCTTAGAATGGAAGTGTTTGTCTGATGAGGGAAGGCCAAGCAGGGATTGGGCCAATGCTCAAAGGAACAGGAGAAGGCCATTCAGCTCCTCAAGCCTGTTGAACCATTCAATAAATCATGGCTGATCTGTGGCCTAAATCCATATGCCTATCTTTCATCCATATCCCTTAATACATCTGCTTAACAAAACTAATCACCTATCTCAGATTTATAATCTACAACTGCTCCAGCATCTACTGCCGTTTCTGGAAGACAATTTCAAATCTCACCATCGGGTCGGTGTGGACTTGTTGGGCCGAAGGGCCTGTTTCCACACTGTAAGTAATCTAATCTAATCTAATCTAATGCTCCAGCATCTACTGCCGTTTCTGGAAGACAATTTCAAATCTCACCATCCTTTATGCGGAGACATTCTTTCTAACATCTCTCCTCAATGATTTGACCCTAATTTTCAGACTATGTCCCATACTCAATGGAGTTTAGAAAACTGAGATGTGGTCCTATTAAAACATAAGAGTGATGATAAGGTCAATATCGAGAGATGTTTACTCTCATTAAGGAATCTAACCAGTTTAATTAATGGGTCCTGGTTTCTGAAAATGAACGTAGATGATGAGGAATTTCTTCTCTCAGAGGGTTATTAGTCTTTGTATTTCTCTTCCCTTAAGAATAGAGGAAGTTGGATCATTGAATATATTCAAAACTGAATTAAACAAATTTTGATTGACAAGGGAGTCATGAGTTAAAGGCACTGGGCAGGAACGTGGTGTTAAGGCCACTATCGGGTCAACCGTGATTGCATTGAATGTTAGAACAGGCACAATGATCTGAAGGCTGTTTGCCTACTCCTATTTCTTATCTTCTTATGATGACTCTTTCCAGATTAAGTCACATAGCTATCAATCCCCATTATAGGCTATTGACCAAAAGATAGTGATTAGATTAAAAAAAGACTAATAAAATCGGGTTAGAATTCTAGGAGAAAAGGCGATAAAGAAAAATGGCACAAGTAGTTCCACATATTCATAGAATCCCTACAGTGTGGAAACAGGCCATTTGACCCATCAAGTCCTCACCAACCCTCTGAACAGCATCCCACCAAGACCCACCCCATATCCCTGCATTTTCCATAGCTAATCCACCTAGCCCTGCAGATCCCTGGGCACTATGGAAAATTCAGCATGGCCAATCCATTTAATACGCACATCTTTGGACTGTGGGAGGAAGCCAGATTTCCCAGAGAGGATCCACACAGACATGGGAAGAATGTGCAAACTCCACACAAACAGTCACCTGAGAGTAGAATCAAACCCGTGTCCCTGGCGTTGTGAGGCAGCAGTGCTAACCACTGAGCCACTGTGCTGCCCCTGGGTAGAGAAATAATAGTTCCAGAAATCTATACTCCTCCCAGCAGGATCAGGTAAGATTTTATTTTATATTCATGTAGTGTTTAGGTTGTTGAAGAGTGAGGTTATTCACGTATCTAAGCATCGTTATCAGCTAGTGATGAAAGTTGTTAACTCTGAGGCTGATACTATTCTCTTAAATGCATTTTTAAAAAAAAATTACTGTACACCAAATTGGTTGTCTCTTTTTTAATCCATTTGCAGAAGGTGGGACACAGGATCAAATAAGTAAATATTGTTGAGTAAAGTCAGATTTTGTCAACACTTTTCATCTTACATTCATTAGGTCAGTTCTCAAGGATTACCAACATAAAGGGAAGACATTCATTTTATTTGTATGAGAGTAGAGTGCTGATTGGTAGGCAAGTAGATTCTGATTGATAGAAGCATTGTCATGGAAAATGCACCACTTAGATGATGATTGACAGTTTATGGCAAACCTTTGTTTAAATTTAAATCAGGTAGATTGAGTCTGATTGGTCAAGACATTGCCCTGAGAAATATACCCAAGCATGGTTGTCACCTGTTTCATTGAGTTGGAACAAGCGCACTGTTTGTTTGTGTTCTTTCTGTTTGTACAATAACATATGTATCTCCCAGAACATCACACTGCAAGCCTGAGTGACAATCTTACATTGGGTTTCAGAGTAATTCTTGGTCTGATGATTGCAAAATGAAAGCTTCAACAAAATGTGTCCTTTTTTAAGCATTACTCAAGTTCTATCCTACAAAATGGCCGTCAGTACGTGTGGAGAGTAGAATTCATGGAGCAATTGATATGGAGGACCAGAGAATGCAGAATCTGAATATAGTGAGTTATGGAGGTAAAGAGACTCAAAGGTCATTGTAGACACACATGACCACTGAGGACTGTTGAGTGACCAAGTCTAAAATTGTAATAAATCATTATTAGGGATTCAAGAAATAGTTCCCCATCCCACCTTCTGAGTGGACGTAATGATTAGACTACATGAGCTGGCCATGCTAGTGATGTCAACACCCTAAAAATAGGTAAAACACATAATAGTTTAAGTGGAAGAAGTAAATGAAATAATGGAAAATGATTGGGAGTGTAAAGGAGGAACTGTGGAGCTAATGAAGATAGAACAGGCTCAGGAGAACCAAAGTAAGACTGGGAGGAAGCAGAAAGCACATTTTCTAAGGTTAATTAATTCAATAATAACTTCTTGGTGGCAGCAGAAATTACAACTGAATGTTCAAATAGAGGCTATCCCTAAATTAACTGAAGTAAATTTAGTCTTCAACCTGAAAATAGACATTCTGTAAATAGAATCAATTACATTGTCTGGGATAATTCACTAAGTGTATTAACAGCAAAGAGGTTCTCCCACATTAAACTCACTTCAGTTAACTGAATAAATGCTAACAGTCTTTGGTCTCAGAGAACAGTCTCCCCCAGATTAATGAATTAAATGAAAATTAGAGTCTTGCAGGATTGACCTTACAATGGTTAAAATGAATAAATATATAGAAATCCCAAACAGAGACAAAGTGAGATAAGATATTCAAAATTAACTTAGTTTTATCAAGAAGCATTTTAAATTCTATACTGAGTTTTGCCACTGTATTTGGCCTTCTCCAATCTCACAAAGACCTTCAGCTCTGTCAACAGCCTCTGTCTGGTGAGGCACAGTGGCTTAGTGGCTAACACTGCTGCCTTTTAGCACCAGAGACCTGGGTTTGATCCCAGCCTGGGGCAACTGTCTGTGTGGAGTTTGTATATTCTCCCCTGTGTCTGGGTGGGTTTTCTCCTTGGTCCAATGGTGTTTAGGCTAGGTGGATTAGCTGTGAGAAATGTAGGTAATGGGGATAGGCAGCAAGAAAGAGTAGGCAGAATCCAGAGTGTTCTTAGCCCTAATGCTTCATCAAACACTACCTCCCCACACATGGCAGAGTCTGCTGCTTCAAGGTTGGACTATTCAATCCCTGCAGACCCACTCCTGAATTTTGGAATATTGTGTGCAATTCTGGTGTCCTTCCTATCGTAAGGATGTTGTGAAACTTGAAAGGGTTCAGAAAAGATTTACAAGGATGTTGCCATGGTTGGAGGATTTGAGCTATAGGGAGAGGTTGAATAAGCTAGGGCTGTTTTCATTGGGTAAGTAGGGGTGACCTTATAGAGGTTTATAAAATTATAAGGGGCATGGATTGGGTAAATAGGCAAAGTCTCTTCCCTGGGAGTCTAGAACTAGAGGGAATAGGGTTAGGGTGAGAGGGGAAAGATATAAAAGAGACCTGTGGGACAACTTTTTCATGCAGCAGGTGGTACATGTATGGAATGAGCTGCCAGGGGAAGTGGTGGAGGCTGGTATGATTGCAACATTTAAAAGGCATCTGGATGTGTATATGAATAGGAAGGGTTTGAAGGGATATGGGCCAGGTGCTGGGAGGTGGGACTAGATTGGGTTGGGATATCTGTTCGGCATGGACGGGTTGGACCGAAGGGTCTGTTTCCGTGCTGTACATCTCTATGACTCTATGACTCTATCCTTGAACCTGAGGGACAACAGAAGGAGAAATAAAGTGAAAACACCCAGAGCTAGAGAAGAGTTACTGTGAAGTAAGGATCTTGAAAGATCAAGATGTAATTTTAAAAAAAAGGCTTACCACATTGAGTCTAGATTAGAATAGGGCTGGAAAAGCACAGCAGGTCAGGCAGCATCCGAGGAGCAGGAAGATCGATCATTATGAGATATGTCTGAGTGGCAGAATCTTACTCAAAAAGGTACATATAATGGGATTGAAGGGTGAGAAAAATGAGGACACCATGATTGTTGTAGCAATGGGAAAGAACTGAGGGAAGAGCACAGTGAGGATGATATTAGGAAGGGTCATTGCAGGGACAGCAGAACAGCACACAGATTAAAAAAAATCTAAATGGGAGAGGAACACAAGAGGAAGATGTAATTGAAAACTTCCAGTTCCTGAGACATGACAGGTGGAAGACAATGTGTATCCTCCAGATGACCATTATGCAATAGGAGTATGATGTATTCAGAATATTAGATTAGATTACTTACAGTGTGGAAACAGGCCCTTCAGCCCAACAAGTCCACACCAACCCACCAAAGCACACCCAACCAGACCCATTCCCCTACATTTACCCCTGCACCTAGCACTACGGGCAATTTAGCATGGCCAATTCACCTAACCTGCACATTTTTGGACTGTGGGAGGAAACTGGAGCACCCGGAGGAAACCCACGCAGACACAGGGAGAATGTGCAAACTCCACACAGTCTGTTGCCTGAGGCGGGAATTGAACCCGGGTCTCTGGCGCTGTGAGGCAGCAGTGCTAACCACCGTGCCACCATGCCGCCCCCAAATATATTATGCAGTTTCTTGTTTCGATCGGGCCCAACAACAGTGAACAATGTATTGGCTGTACTCTACCCAGTGACTAAATGACTTGGCAGATCACGTTGTCCAAATGCGTGTGTAGGTGCTGGTTGATAAATTCACATCACTTTTTCACTAATAAGTAGGATCATGTAACAGCTCAATTAAACTACACCATATGAGCCAGGAAATTCATTCAAGAGAAAACTTAACTTGTAAATATTATAAACCTTGCCTAGTATTTTTGAATAAAATTAAAGTAATAATTCAGTAGTAGGTTTTAGTGATAATTCATTCTTTATTTATGCTTTGTTCTTTGTCCTGAGGTAATCCAAATCTCTAAATTGATTTTTTGATTATAATTGGCTTCAGTTATTATTGAGCCTTTGATTACCTAATGTTTTGATGGTAGTGTATGGTTACTAACTGAATGGTAGTTGACACTGAAATGTCAATCAGTCTGGAATGTGGAATGCTTGCCATTGACGAATGATATAAGGCAGAGATGTCTTTATTTTTAATCTATTCTTTCATGGAAAGTGTTCATCACATGCTAGATCAGCATTTATCAATCATTCCTAATTGCCCTTGAACTGAGTGGCTTGCTGGGTCATTTCGGATGGTAGTTTGGAATTAACCACATTGCTATGGGGTTTGGAGTCACAGGTAGGCCAGACCTGTGTTAAGAATGGTCGATTTCATTCCCTAAAATCAACCAAATGGGTTTTTACTGTAATCAGCGATAGTCGTCATGGTATCCAGTACTGCAGTTTCAATTTGTTTCAAACCAACATCTGAGTGGTGAATCCATGTCCTTCAAGCATTAGCCGAGACTTCTGGATTACCATGTAGTAATGTTCTACAGTCTCTCGGTGTTATGAATGTAGGGTGATTTTATTGAATGTAACTTGGCATTAAAGATCCAACTCAATTTCTTTTCTTTTTCAGATTTATTTCAGCATGTTGGAAATCTACAACGAAAAGGTCATTTTTCCTTCCTACTGGAATATAGATGAAATATTGTCCACTTTCAGACCAACAGTATGAATGTACACTTTAAGTCAATAATACATTAGTGTGAGAAAAAGGCTACTTCTAAAGAATGATGTTGAAGATCTTGCCAATCAAAGCTTTTTTATATAACTGAACATTTTATTAACTCATATTGTAAAATAGCATTTTATTTACTTTACTGAAACTGACAAAATATGTTGAGATGTACTTATAATGCAAGGATACGGTATTGTTTAATTATTATTTTTCAGCAAATACGCGAGCTCGTTTATTAAGAGGGGTTTCTGGTTCTAATCCATAGAATTGCCTTGGATATTGTGTGGCTGGAGATAATCACATAGAAGCAGTGAAGACTGGGCAGCTTATGGCTGTGATCAGATACATCTCCACAAGCCAAGCTTTGCATTAGATGAAAACTGATCTTTTAAACATACTTATAACCAATGGAAAGTTTTGTTTTCAATAAATACTGCTCTTAACACTGAAACAGAAAACAATCACAAGGATGAGGATGCGAGGCAAAGAGGAATGGAAATAAAAGGGGTTAAGTCAAAATAAGTAACAAAAATATTAAAAATAGACAGGAAAAAACACTAGTTTCCTTAGTCTCAGAGGACCATAAGCTGCTCTCTTATTAGAGAGAGATGACTTGTGATGAATTTAGCCTGAGGGTCATCACATCTCTAATGAAGGGCAAGGTCAAGAAGGCAGGACCTTTATAGTGATGGGAAAGAATCGAGGTCAACTAAACAGGGCAAAGGGACTTGAGAGAATTAGAGGACAAGCAAGTTTGATAATGTCAATCAATCACAGGCGATGGTTTGCAATTTTTCTAAGCAGTAAGTCACTTTTAACATTATGATTTCCATTTAAATGGTAAAACTTACTTGGCATTGTTAACAATCATGCTGATTTATTACTGTAATGTTGGGATTCATTTCAGTCTGATATTTCATGGTGCCAATTGTCGTACGGGTCAATTGAGAGACACATTTTTACTGCATCTAAAACCAATCTGCTTCCTAGGTGGTAGACTTGTTAGCCAAGAGTAAACAGCCTAGAGATCTAAAAGTGCGAGAAAGTCCCCAAAGGGGCTTCTACGTGGAAAATCAAATGTTGGTGCCTTGTGAAAGCTATGAGCAAATCCAACAGTTGCTGAAGGAAGGCAATACAAAGAGAATCACAAGGTCCACCAGCGTCAACGCGGTCAGCAGTCGTTCACACTTGATCACCACCATCCGATTCAAACAGGTAATGATCAACAGCAGCCGGTGTGGTGACACCAGGTCAGACAGTTTGGTTTGTTAATAACCATGATTCATTTAATTCACTTCAGCAAAGTTTACAATTACATTGATAAACTGGACTTAAGTGTACAGCACATAATTTCAAAGACTGTAAACAACACAGAACTCAGAAACTTGGTAAATAGTGAAGAAGAAAGTAACAAACTTTGGGAGGACATTAAGTAGTAAAAGTGCCACACAGCTGGCAGGTAATATTTAATACCAAAATGTTTGAGGTAGTTCACTTTCATTGGGAGAATGAAGAAAGGCAATACAGATAAAATGATGGAAGGTGAAAATGGTTGTATTTTAAAGATACAGGATTGTTACAAACACAGGTATGGAGTTCAAACATAAGGATATTATATTAAAAAATGGATTGATAAATAAAACTGAGAATAGGTCCCCAGTTTGAATGTTGGGACTTGCTTTTATAGTGTCAAATGTCTAACAAGTCACTTGAGCAAATCATCAGATTTGTTGTTGGAACTGTGCCCTTATCGCAGTGCGAAAGTACCAACATGTTCAAAAAGACAATGCTGGGACAAACAAGCAATTTGAAAATGATAGTTCTTACAAACAACAAATTAGAGAAGTAAGTTTTCGATGAATTCACTTGAGAGTATGGAATGCAGAACAAGTTGTGGAAGAGGCAGCAAACTGGCAAATCCAGGGGGAAGCTGGATAGACATTTAGCTTAGAACAGGATCACATGTGACAGGAACAAAGACCGTAGTGTGTTTGCTCAAGCTGAATTGGAAAATATTATAGACCTACAGATAAGGAGCAGAGGAGTAGGTCTGATTAGATAACTCTTTCAAAGAGCCAACACAAGCACAATAGGCCAAGTGATCACCCCTGCTGTGTTATTCTATGATCATGACCAATTTTGGAAACCAGAGTATAGGAGAGATGTCAGTTCCTTTGCAAGGGTGCAGAGGAGATTTACTAGAATGAGACCTGGAATGCAAGCATTTGGTTTTATGGACAGACTAGAGAAATGAATCAGTAAAAATATGTGGGAGGGAGATAGAGAAAAAGAGACAGGGAGGCTCATGGTCTAGACAGCTGAAGGCATAATCGGCAATGGTGACTCAACACCCAGGTAAATAGTGCTGTGAAGAAGGCATATGGCGTACTGGCTTTTATTGGTAGAGGAATTGAGTTCCGGAGACCTGAGGTCATGTTGCAGTTGTATAAGACTCTGGTGCGGCCGCATCTGGAGTATTGTGTGCAGTTTTGGTCGCCATACTATAGGAAGGATGTGGAGGCACTGGAACGGGTGCAGAGGAAGTTTACCAGGATGTTGCCTGGTATGGTAGGAAGATCGTGTGAGGAAAGGCTGAGGCACTTGGGAATTTTTCATTGGAGAAAAGAAGGTTTAGGGGTGACTTGATAGAGGTGTACAAGATGATTAGGGGTTTAGATAGGGTGGACCATGAGAACCTCTTTCCACGTATGGAGTCAGCTATTATGAGGAGGCATAGCTTTAAATTAAGGGGTGGTAGGTATAGGACAGATGTTAGGGGTAGATTCTTTACTCAGCGAATCATGAGTTCATGGAATGCCCTGCCAGTCGCAATGGTGGACTCTCCCTCTTTATGGGCATTTAAACGGGCATTGGATAGGCATATGGAGGATAGTGGGCTAGTGTAGGTTAGGTGGGCTTGGATCAGCGCAACATTGAGGGCCAAAGGGCCTGTACTGCGCTGTATTTTTCTATGTTCTATGTTCTATGAAAGAATTGGAGTAGGGCAGAAGCTGTGGAAGACAAAAGAAGGTTAGAAAATTCGAGGAAAGCTGAGGCCATGTCAGGATTGGAGAACAAGATAATAGTTTTCAAGGTGATGTGTTGCTTAACCTGGAATCAGCACAGCACATGCATGAACAAGAGCTCAGGTTTTAGATGAGCTCAGTTTTCGAGATGGTGCAAGGAAGGAGGCCAATGTGAAGTGTATTGGAATGGTCACCCATGTTGAGAGCTACCGCTAGACAGAAATTGGACATTGCCATCTGAATAGGGGAGTTTTTATCCAACTGTATACTATTATTATAATGATGATAAATTTAATAGATTCTCTTGCTGTTGTATTCCAAATGATTGCCAAACATTTTTAGTTAGTTTTAAAATAGCAACATAGGATAAGGACAATGCTTTTTAGAGTCATACAGTCATAGACATGTACAGCATGGATACGAACCCTTTGATCCAACTTGTCCATACCGACCAGATATCCCAACCAATCTAGTCCCATTGCCAGCATTTGGTCCATTCTCCCTCCAAACCCTTCCTATTCATGTACCCATCCAGATGCCTTTTAAATGTTGCAATTGTACCAGCCTCTACCACTTTCTCTGGCAGCTCATTCCAGACACATACAACCCTCTGCAATAAATTGTCCCTTAGGTCTCTTTTAAATCTTTCCCCTCTCACCTTAAACCTATGCCCTCTAGTTTTGGACTCCCCCAACCCAGGAAAAAGACCTTGCCTGTTTACCCTATCCATGCTCCCCATGATTTTATAAATCAGGTCAGCCCTCAGCCTCTCAGAATCCAGGGAAAGTAGCCCCAGTCTTTTCAATCTCTCCCTCTAGCTCAATTTCTCCAACCTTGGTAACTTCCTTATAAGTCTTTTCTGAACCCTTTCAAAAGTTTCACAACATCCTTCCTATAGGAGGGAGACCAGAATTGCACGCAGTATTTCAACAGTGGCCTAACCAATGTCCTGTACAGCCACACCATGACCTCCTAACTCCTGTACTCAATACTCTGACCAATAAAGGAAAGCATACCAAATGCATTCTTCACTATCTTTTCTCATTCAGAAAAATTGGTCAATGGTACAGTTGATTAGTTAACCTGAAGACCATAGAACACATACCACTTCTTTTGCTGATATTCTTTCACACAGGTATTTTTAAAAGACCACCTCACGAAACAGTCTGACATCAATTTGGTAGATTTGGCTGGCAGTGAAAGGCAGAAATCCTCTGGTTCTGAGGGAGACCGGCTGAGAGAGGGAACTGCTATCAATCTCAGCTTAACTACGTTGGGCAACGTCATCAGGTGGGACAGCCCTGAAAGCAAACTTAAAATGCATGTGGAACAGTGGAACAAGTTGATGTTATGCAAATTTAACCTTCCAATTTAAATTTCTCTTCTTCAAAAAATGTCTTCAGACTTTAGGGAGTAAATACCTTCCGGATGGTCACGGTGTGATTTTGTATCCATCTCTTTGCATCTCTGTTGGACATCTCCTCACCTTCGTTTTCTTTGTAAGAAATAATAAAATTTTGCAAAGATGAGACAGCAGAGACAGTCATCGGAAACACAGATCCAGGGAAATTTGGCTGGGTGCATTGAAGTATATGCTGAACATATGGAGTAATAATTAAATTACTATGTTGTTTGAATTTTAAATGGCAAGAAGTAGAGCGGCTCAGTGGTTAGCACTGCTGCCTCACAGCACCAGGGACCTGGGTTCAATTCCTGCCTTGGGTAACTGTCTGTGTGGAGTTTGCACGTTCTCCCCGCGTCTGCATGTGTTTCCTCCCACAGTCTAAAGATGTGCAGGTTAGGTGAATTGGCCATGCTAAATTGTCCGTAGTGTTAGGTGCATTAGTCAGAGGGGAATGGGTCTGGGTGGGTTGCTCTTCGGAGGGTTGGTGTAGAATCTAATCTAAAAAAAACTAAAGAGTTAACAGAATGCATTCAATAATACTTCACTGAATGCAAATAATAATGGGGATACTGTGCCTATGGTTTTGTTTTAAAACAAAACATTATGGTAATGTGTTTTAATATGATGTTATCAATTTTGCTTCTTCCCTCAGAACAAGATTCTGATTTGCAGTTTGGAACATTATGATATTTTGCCCTTTTTTTAATGGGTCAGTACACAGTAACTTAGTGGTTAGCATTGCTGCCTCATAGCACCAGGGCCTAGGTTCAAGTCCAGCTTTGGGTGACTGACTGTGTGGAGATTGCACATTCTTCCTGTATCCATATGGGTGACCTGCTTTCTTCTTATGGTTCAAAGATGTGCATGCTAGGTGGATTAGCCACAGACAATGCAAGGTTACAGGGAAAGGGGTTGGGCCTGGGTGGGATGTTCTTTGGAGGGTCAGCGGGCCAAATGACTTTCTCCCACACTGTAGAAATCCTATTATTTCTATAAGTCCTGGCAGGTCGTTTAATTTTTGGAAGCTTCACAGTTTCGCTTCATCCTTTTACACATAGTCAGCAGAGATCTCTGGGAAGGAGCAGAATGAGAGAGGGAGGAAGTGTTGAAATTGTAACAAGTAGGTTTAGTGGACCTGTTGGTTTATGTTTACTGCCAATTTCTTCTGGTTAGTCAGCAAACAGGAATAAAGGCCCTTGTTCCTTTGTCTCCCAGGACACTGTAGTTAATTGCAGGAGTCATCATGTACACTGGCTCAGCTTAGACTCTCCAACACATTGGGTGGAAGTCAGCCTGCATGGACCATAACTCCCACATAGACCACTTGGGCTGACCGGCCTTTTGCTGTGCTGTAAATTCTATACAAGGTTCTACATAAAGTTTTCCCTAGTGCCTGATTGTAGATGACACTTACCTCAAACATAACCCTTTACTTGCTTTCAAATTGTTTACACTTGATCAATGGTCCATGAAGGACACTAGCAGCAAACTTGTGAAAGTAATAATCCTATTTTGAATTAGAGCCAATATTTCTTGTTCTTATTCCCATTTGCCTTTCCCAATATAATGTCTAAAATTCCAATTGATGTCTCAGCAGTTTCCCTATCTTCTGTACTGACTTGGAGAGTGTTTCCAGAACTTTCTGTTCTTGTTTTTTTGATAAGGATTATCTAGTCTGACTAATGATCTTGTGTGGATGGCAATGGAGTTGTGGTGAAAAGGAGGGGTTGGGGCAATGAAATATATCAACTAATCTTCCTTTTTCAGGTGTTGTACTAGCTGAAATCTTTATCCATTTTAATCAAGACATTCAGCCCGAGAAACAAATGTTATGTTATCATTGAACTGCCAGAATTGAGACAGATTAATTTACCAATTTATTCAGCAATGACAATGGTTTTCATCTGTTAACTGTAGCAGAAACACATTCTGTAAGAAAAAATAAATGCGTTGAAGATAAAATAAATACCGTTGTAAACATTTATCTGGACAATAAGGGCTGCGTGCTGCAAAGATGCATGAAGGTTTATGACATCACTACTCAGAGCTGACGCCACAAAGATGGTGACCTCCTGCACCCATTCTGACAGTTCACATTGTTACAAATATCAAGTTACATACCAACAACTACCATGATCTAACTCTACTGAAACTTTCCTAGATTGGTTAGGACTATATTCAGTGGCATTTAGAAGAATGAGGGGTGAATCCCTCAGAAACCAATAAAATTCTAACAAGATTACACAGGAAGAATGTTCCCAATGATTGGGAGTCCATAGAAGCTTTCATGGAATCCCTACAGTGTGGAAACAGGCCAATCAGCCAACACCAACCCTCCGAAAAGCATCCTACCCAGACCCATTTCCCCAACGAATGCATCTAACCTACACATCCCTAAACACTAAGGACAATTTAGCATGGCCAATTCACCTAACCTGTATATCTTTGGATTGTGGGAGGAAACTCACATAGACATGGGGAAAACATGCAAACTCCACACAGACAGTCGTCCGAGGTTAGAATCGGACCCGGGTCCCTGGCATTGTGAGGCAGCAGTGCTAACCTCAAGAGCCAGGGGTCACAGTCCCTGGTAGGCCATTTAGGACTGAGATGAGGAGAAATTTTTTCATACAGAGAGTGGTGAGCCTGTGGAATTCTCTGCCATAACAAGTGGTTGAAGCCAAAACATTGGATGTTTTCAAGATGAAGATAAATCTAATTCTTAGGCTAAAAGGATCAGAGGATATGGGGAGATAGCAGGAACAGGGAACTGAGTTGAATGATCATCTTGAATGATGGAACAGGTTTGAAGGGCTGAATGGCCTACGCCTGCTCCTATTTGTACTGTTTCAATGTTTTTCTTTCATGTATGCATTCAGTTCCCCATTTGTGACTTGCCTCAACAGCTCACTATAGTTTTGATTTCCACAATCTACCCACTCTCTGGATAAATAAAGTCCTCTTGAAATTCTTATTGGAATTATCAATAATTTTTATTTATAGCCCCATTTTGGATTAGTCTCAACAAATGGAATAACTTCTGTGTATTTATCCTATTAGCCACCTTCACAATATTGACAGACTTTATACCAGAGACTAAGAGCCCCAGAGTCGAGAGTGTGCTTGAAAAGCACAGCTGGTCAGGCAGCATCTCGGGAGCAGGCAATTCGTCATTTCAGGCATAAGCCCTTCATCAGGAATGAGGCTGGGGGCTAAGAGATAAATGGGAGGGGTGGGGTCAAGAGAAAGGAGCTGAGAATGCAACAGGTAGAAGAAGGTGGGGGAGAAAGTGATAGGTCGGAGAAGTGGGTGGAACGGATATATGGGAAAGGTGATGGACAGGTCAAGCTACTGTGCTTTTCCAGCACCACACGCTTGACTTTGATCTCCAGCATCTGCAGTCCTCACTTTCTCCTGCCTAAAAGCCCCAGCCTGTTCACTCTTTCTAGGTGAGTCAGAAATGGGATAGAATAAAATAGCATGTACAAGAGAATGACAACTTAATGAAAGACAATATTATTCTGCATGTTATCACAACATTTGTATATATCCCATTCAAATCTATAACTCTATTTCTCGGATTAGAATTAAATATCTATCATTATCTATTCCCAATTACAACTGCAACAAACTGAGTTAAATTAGTCCAGGAAATGAATTGTGGGGGCCCTTGCTTTTTATTTAATACACTCAGTTTGCTGGCAATGATAATATTTATTTCTCATTCTTAAACTGAGTGGCTTTCTCAGCTACTTCAGAGACAGTTTAGAATGAATACGGGATTGAAGTTGATTTTAAGCCAGACTGGGTAAGTTCAATAGTTTTCTTCTGTCATGGGATAAATTTACACAACAATCCAACTGCTTTATGGCAATCTTCCTGCATTCCAGCTTTTCATTTAAATTTTCAGACTTTTAAACTATGATGGTGGGGTTTGAATTTGCATTCCCTGAAATTGTTAGTCCAGGCCTTTGGATTATTGTAATGTAACCACTACACGGTTGTATTCCCTCCTGGTTTACGTTGCTCAGTACAGATGGTATGTTTGTTGAAGTCAGAAGTCACATCACACCAGGTTGTAGTTCAGCAGGTTTATTTGAAATCACAAGCTTTCAGAGCACTGCTCCTTCATTAGTGCTCTGAAAGCTTGGACTTTTCAAATAAGCCTGTTGGACTATAACCAGGAGTTGTGTGACTTCTGACTTTGTCCATCCCAGTCCAACACTTACACCTCCACATCATGTTTATTGAACAAAATTTTTATTTCTTTTTCTAATTGTTTTCCCTCAGAATTTGTACTTAAGAATCTGTACCCAGGTACCTTTGTACCTGAGATGGGGCCGTAAGTGACGTCCTGTACACTTTTCATGATAGTCATTTGAGTACATGTGACAATAAAGCTAATTCTAATTCAAAGTTTCACATATTCTATGTTTTTTTCCCCTAGTGCTTTAGCAGAAATAGCCATGGGGAGGAGGATGCTGCATGTGCCATATAGAAACTCCACACTGACCAAACTACTGCAATCAGCTCTGGGAGGAAACAGTAAGACGAGGATGGTAAATGCTCAGTTAGAAAATTGTGATGTGTGCTCTGACAAAACTATTCAACAAGCAAGTGTGAAGAGGGTCAACTTTCAATCTTTTCTCTCTCTCTCTCTTCACTTCCAGGCTGAGCCTCCTTGCCTTATCTTTTGCTTTAAGTTTGCTCATTGAAGGGCTGTGGGAGTGAGATCCCTGGCAGCAAACCATTTCTCAGCAGAGTCTGAACCCCTGCAGACTCTTGGAATCTGCCTCTGTCCTTAATTTATTTGGGGCTGACGTAGTCTCTTAATTGGTTGCCTTTGCTCTATAATTGCCTTCAGGATCGTGGCATCTGCAATTTCAGGATCCTGACCTGGATATTTGACTCTGGAATATAATCCCAGCCCATGTGTCTAAGTGGTAGTAAATCCAATAAACAAAATCTCGTGTGAAATTTTCTTAGTGCAGCATTTACTGGTAACCACACAACCAGATTAGCCACAGGCCGGACCTGTCTAATTAAGAGTATTCAATTTGAGTCTCCTACACATTGAGTCAGGTCTTGTAGCTCTGTGACGACCAAGTCATGTTCCCCCTAATGTTAGTGGCGACATTCACCATTTACATAAAATAAAGGCCAGAAATGCCAAGGAAGGGATTACCTTTGCAAATCAATCATGCTCCAAGTTACCTGTTGTACCTCGTTAATTTATAAGCAAATCCCAACCTGATTCCCACATGGATGCGCTGCCTACAAATGAGGAACTGTGTTCCTCATCTTATTATCAGCATTCCTTCAGTTTGGATCCAAGGAAATTCCCAGATACCAATGACATTTAAATGGGGCAAAATCAATAAAAATCAATCCAAGCGACAAAGCTAAAATAGTAAATGCTTCATTGTGCATTTGGCAGATGAGGAGGCACAGTATACAAGAATACTGTACATGACATCAAACAAAACTTTGGCTTCACATTTTATTAGCAATGAGGGTCAGTTAGCTGGACAGCTGGTTTGCAATGCAGAGTAATGTCAGCAACATGAGCTCAGTTCCTACACTGGCTGAGATTACATTGAAGATCCTGTCTTCTCAATCTTTCCCCTCACCTGCGGTGTGGTGACCCTCAGGTTAAACTACCACCAATCATTTCTCTCTGCCTCTCTCTCTCTAATGAGGGAGCAGCACTATGGTCTGGTAAGAATATGGTAGCTTCACTTTTTACATTAGCCAATTAATCCCATTGTATTATTGAATACATTGCCAGGGAAATTACTCCAACCTATATTTTAAATACCTCCCTGTGATAGTGTTGAGATACACAGGAGTTCAAGATATACCTTACTGAGAGCAGACAGTGATTCACATTGATATTTGGTGTACAAGTTGATCCCCACCAATTTCTAATGCACCTGAACCCCACACTTACAGCACTATGGGTGTGTCTACACCACAACAGTTCTAGAGAGTGGCTCACCTCCACCCTTCTCAAGGGCAATTAAGGATGGGCAACAAATTCTTACCTTGCCAATGGTGCTCATGTCCCCTGACTTTTATGTTTCACAATAGGAGATGGTGGAGTTGAGGGACTGATGTGTAACTAGTGATCTCTACTCAACTCTGCCACCCCTCAACTTGATGAGTATCATTTCCAGAGTACAGCTTTCTATCTGAATTGAGAATTATTTTACAGATCGCGACAGTCAGTCCAGCTGACATCTGCTACGAGGAAACGCTTTCAACATTACGTTACGCTGAAAGGTAAACATAATGGGATTTTAGAGGGGGAGCAAAACAGGAAATTTCACTGACATTCATATTTACTGGTCTTGAGATTTCCCAAAGCACTTTACAGTCCCTGATGTACTGTTCACGTGGAGATGCTGTTGTCATTCAGGAAATGTAGAAGCCAATTTCTACACCACAAGCAGAAATACAATGAGAACCAGATATTCCAATTTTTGATTCAGGTAATGTTGATCAAAAGGAAGAGTATGGGCCAGAACACCAGGGAGAAATTCCCTGCTTGACTTCAAAATAATATTGGGAGGTTCAGAGGCCAGAAAGCATCTCCGCTTGAATATTACCATTAGCAAAACAGTGCAGCACCCTCTCAGTTTTTGGACTAGGCCTGAACTGACAACTATCTAACTTTGAGGCGAGCATGCTCCCTGCTGAGCCACAGCAGATACTCATGCCACTGCTCAAGTTATTGAATCAAATCACTAAGTACCACATGGTCTTTTTTAAAAATAGTTTCCCATTTAATGTTTCTCAGGATGTGTCCCTTCTTACCTTGTGGAACTTTCTTCTTTTGTTCCATCTTCTTCCTTCTGATTTACCTCAATGGATCAGAGAGGATGGTGGGAAGGGGCACATAGTTTTCCAGGACATTTCTGCTTTAACACGAGCATTGTGAGTTTGTAAATGTAATTTTGAGGCAATGTGATAATGACTAACCCATTTTCACCCTTTCCCAACTTCATGGCCACAGGACTAAGAACATCCAGAACAAGGCGGTGATAAATGAAAATCCAACAGAAAGACTCATACTGGAGCTGAGGGCAGAGAACGCCAAGCTGCGATCAACGATCACTAAGATTAGAAATGCTGGACTAAGGGTAGAGGAAGAAATGAGTATGTGTCTGCGGTTGGTCCAGCAGAATGTAAAAGCTTTAATTTTTAAATTTGTTTAACCTTCACTCTGACGCATTGGCTTGAAAAGCTTACGAATGCTGAAGTCCATTTAACTAAAAGCAACGGACAGATAGGGTTCACTGGTGGGGACTGTGAATGGGAGTGTAGGGTGGATGTGAGGAAGAACTTATAGAAAGTGGTGATAACCACTCTTCTTAATGGCGCTCTTCTTAATAACCACTCCATCCCTGCAGCCAAATCCTAATATCGCAGCTCCTTTGCAAACACCTCATTTTTCCACCTTAACATTTCAAAACTTTATTGTAATATCATGCTGCCTTTTCTCACTAGAAGAGTTACGACAGTCACTGGCTGAGAATGAACGGCAGATGGCAGAGATTCAGACTTCTTGGGAGGAGCAACTCGAGAAAGCACAGCAAGAATGGGAACAGAAATACAAAACTCTAACCCAGGTTAGAATGAGCAAAACAGTGTGCACTGTATAATACGTAGGACTGCCAATTGGCCGAGATTATTACCAGCACATAAACAAGGCACTACAGATGCTGGAAATCTGAAACAAAAGCAGAAAATTCTGGTAACACTCGGCAGGTTAAGGAAGATCTGTAGAAAGAGAAAGATCAGTTCAATGACATTTTATCAGAACTCAAAGGTCACAGATCTAAAACCTGAACTGGATATCTCTTTCCACAGATGTTGCCTGACCTACTAAGTATTTCAGCGTTTTCTGTTTCTTTTTAATCAAATAGTTGTTAAGTTTGTTTTCTTAAATATTGCAACATGCATGTAATAAACGCAAGATAAAATATTTGATGAGTCAGAAACTGAGTTTTCATAAGGCTGCTTATTTTGTAATTACAACCTACATGAATGGTGAGCATTAAATATCATGGCTTTGTTAATGGTCTAGTAATCAGGTTATTCAAGTCCCACTATGGTAGCTGAGGAGTTAGTAAGTACATTTGGAATTAAAGTGAGCACAGATACACATGAGCACTTCACTACTGGATTGGCATTAAAATAAACCATTGGGTCTACTTCACAGACGGAAATCTTCTGCCAGGTATGAGACTCCAGACCCACACAAGGTGCTCCATTCTTAAACATGCTCTCAAATAATCTGGCAAGGAAATAAGGGATTGCCAGTCAGTAACAAAAACAGAAATTGCATGGGAAAACTCAGCATCAACTGTAGAGAGAAAGCAAAGTTAATGTTTCGGATCCAGTGACCCTTCTTCAGAACTGGTTTCTGACTTCCAGCATCTGCAGTTCTTTTCTTTGTCTGTTGTCAGTCAGTATAGGGCTTGTCAATGCTGTCCACATCCTGTGAATGAATAAAGATCCCTCCCTGTTAGGTCGACCTACACTGAATGGTTCAAGAGGCAGCTCACCATCGCCATCTCCAGGACAGTTAAGGATGGGCAATAAATGCTGGTCCAGCCTGCGACACTCATACTTCATAGAGTCATAGAAATGTACAGCATGGAAACAGACCCTTCAGTCCAACCTGTCCATGCCAACCAGATATCCCAACCCAATCTAGTTCCACCTGCCAGCACCCGGCCCATATCCCTCCAAACCCTTCCTATTCATATACCCAT
>NC_057718.1:15509742-15540717 GCF_004010195.1 Chiloscyllium plagiosum | reverse complement strand
GGAATATCCTCCCTCAGCACAGCTGTAATGCTATCCCTTATCAAAAATGCCACTCCCCCTCCTCTCTTACCTCCCTTTCTATCCTTCCTGTAGCATTTGTATCCTGGAACATTAAGCTGCCAATCCTGCCCATCCCAGAGCCATGTTTCTGTAATTGCTATGATATCCCAGTCCCATGTTCCTAACCATGCCCTGAGTTCATCTGCCTTCCCTGTTAGGCCCCTTGCATTGAAATAAATGCAGTTTAATATATTAGTCCTACCTTGTCCCTGCCTGCCCTGACTGTTTGACTTCATGAATGGATAAGGAAAAAAAAATCAAAAATGGGGTCATCTGTCAAAAAGTTAATGCCAGGGCTCAGACAGGACAATTATCATTTAAAAAAATAAAATGATATAAATTTGAGCTGGAAGAGTGGAAGGCTCAATAATTCAAATAAATCAAATATCAATAAAATAGCTCCACCTGCTGGATCCCTTTCCGCAGAGGAAGCTTTGTACCCAAAGAGATGTGTGTTGAGAGACCAGAAGTCTGCAGCACAGCGCAAGTATAAAGAAACCATTCATAATGCAGCACACCTGTCTTCATTTCAGCAGTTGTTTTGCTTTTTTTATAGACAAGTGAATCACGAGAATGTACTTGGCAATGCCAATTTATTCCAGCCTTCTTGAATAATTCATGATTTGATTTATTTGTGCACCTCATTGGCCCGGACAACATTTATTATTCACATTTAACTGAGTGTCAGAAGGTGTTGTTCTGATCCCCATGGGAGACCAATAAAGTGAAATAGTGCCATCTACCAAACAATTACTCCATGAAGAAATTACCAACAAGATACAGGTCGTTCTGCTATAAAGCATGCTTTGTTCATGCGAATTCGCTATAATGTGATGGATGAATTGAGCACACTGTTTCTATAGCGTGAACTTTTAAAGTCTTGGTTATAATGAGATTCCAGCCCCATTAGTTTAGATGGTGCTGCTATTACATGATTTTCTTACAACACTGGATTGCACGTGAATGGAACTCCGTGTTATAGCAAAACTTACTGTATCACGTTTTGTGGTTTTTCTCAATACAAATCAGGACCAATGCAAATTAAAGACAAATTAAAAAGAAGATGATTCTTCAAATAGAGGATAAATGCCATTTTAAATTGTCAATTCGATAAAGACATTCTTACACGGCTACATGCAAAATTGATGGCAACAACTGTTCTATTCCACACTATGCTGTTTTTTACTTACACTGAGAAGTTTTTTTAAAATTCACCAATGAGATATGGATGGCGCTGGTTGTGTCAATATTTATGGCCCATTCCTAGTTTGCCTTGAAACACTTATGGAGAGCTGCCTACTGCAATCCAGTTTAGTCCGGAGACTAACATGGATAGGAATTCATCAGCAAGTCATATCTCTATGATCTTAAATTAGATTCCCTACAATATGAAAATAGCCCCTTCAGCCCAACAAGTTCACACTGACCCTCCAAACAGTAACCCACCCAGACCTATTCCCCTACCTTTTTTTTAACCCTGACTAACATGGCCAATTCACCTAACCTGCACATCTT
The DNA here is from genome assembly GCF_004010195.1 of Chiloscyllium plagiosum. Taxonomy (NCBI): domain Eukaryota; kingdom Metazoa; phylum Chordata; class Chondrichthyes; order Orectolobiformes; family Hemiscylliidae; genus Chiloscyllium; species Chiloscyllium plagiosum. The sequence goes on along the minus strand of NC_057718.1, from coordinate 15,539,142 downwards.
TGAATTGTGGGAGGAAACTGGAGCACCCAAAGGAAACCCACACAGTCACCCAAAGCTGGAATCGCACCTGGGTCTCTGGCGCTGTGAGGCAGCAGTGCTAACCACTAAGCCACCATGCCACCCCATAAGGTTACCCTTCTGCCTCTGATTGTCCAAGGAAAATAGCCCCTACTCAGTCTCTCCCTATAGCTCAAACCTTCCCACCCTGGCAACATCGTTGTAAATGTTTTCTGAATGCTTTCAAGTTTTACAGCAAGTTTCCTGCAGCAGGTAGACTGAAATTGTAGTATTCCAAAACTTCTCCCCCTTGGGTCATGACAATCATAATAGTGTAGCTTTTCAGGATTCCTTTTCGACCTGCCAGCTAATAATTACCCCATTGGGTACTTCTGGTACTCTATTCACATGATCTTCCAAGCTTTCAACCTTAGCCCACTCAAACAGTGCTTCCAAGTCTCCTGTGTGCTGATCACCTTTTGCCTCCAGTTCTCCTTTGAGTCTGCGAGCCACATATTCTTTGGATTCCTTCCTATTGGTACCGCTTCCAGGTCAGGGGTAATCATGTGACATGTTCCAGTTTTTTTATTATCTAAAAAAATTAAAACTGATCCCTTTCTAATTGACACAAGCTCTTTAAAGTCTATTCGAACATTCTTAAAAGCAATTACAGAACCCAAGGTATTTTAAATAAGTTTCAAATGTCCTTACCAAACTGCTTCAGATCTAAAGCTTGTCAGTCCCCTTCTTGAACTACCCATTCCTGTGTTTGAGGTGCACCCACAGTGCAGTGGTGTTTGGGCAGGCATTCCCTCCTCAAGCCTCCTGCTACCTTGCCACTATCCTCCCCTAAGCCCTTGTGCTGACTGAGGGCTTGGCAGCGGACTGGTGAGAAGGAGGAAATGAGCAAGGGAGTGCGAACAGCTTCCTATGGGACCATCAGAAAGAAAAGCAGCAAGTGAGGGGAATCAGTGATCAGACGAGAAGGAAGCAGTGAGTAGGAGACAAGCAGTAAGCTGGAGTGAGAAGGTGAGAGGGAGGGTTATCGAGTGAGGGGAGGAATGAACAGGAAAGAAGCAGTGAGCAGGATTGGGGAAAGAATGCTCACAGGCCATGTAATAAATATTGATGTTCAAGGTGGTAGAATTTGAGGGCTTGGAAAATGCTGTTGTCAAAGAAATGTAACAGAAAACATCATAATTTGTTTGTAAATTTGTCTTCTAGGAAAGGCGTATGATTCAGATGTTCCCCTATCTGGTGAATGTCAATGTGGACCCTCAGCTCTCTGGCTTTGTCCACCTCTTCATCCAAGATGGTAATCTCTACCCCTGTGTTTCTGTGTCCACATCCACAGACAGATTTTATTGGCTGACCTCCTGATCATTCTTTTTAGCTACACCTGGATTAGAGTCAATCCACTTTGCCACTTAAACCGATTTGATGCTGTTCTGCAACTATAATATCTGGTGTATTTTAAACTTTTGAAAAAAAAACTTAATTTGTTTCGAGGGCAGTCTTGCTTCCATTTGTAGGCATTATATACTGTCCTCTTCCCTAATATCTTGTCTCTTCAGACACCATACTCTCAGGGGGCATTAATAGCCATGAACTTCTATTGTACCTGTCCATTGTTATGATTTGCAAACTGCTGCAGTGGTTTGCCAATGACATCATGGCTGGCCAGCAGCCTCTCCTGCTTTTACCATCAGCTGTGCTGGCAAGATTTACAGGCAACTTGATTGGCCATGTTATGGATGCAACTTCCAAAGCCAACAAGTCCCATTGTGGAACTGAACCTGGAGCTGCTGATCTGGAGGTGGTGATGCTACAAACTCTCCCCCCTGACAGTCTACCAGATTGATTTCTGGGATGGTGGGACTGTCCTGTGAGGAGATATTGAGGAGCTTGTGTTTTTGGGAGTTTGCGAAGACCGACAGATGATCTCATAGAGACAGACAAAATTCTGACAGTGCTTGACAGGGTCAGTGCAGAAAAGATTGTCTGTGGGCTCCCAGAACCAGGGAGCACCTGTCTGAAGGCAAGCTATTAAAGATTGAGATGAGAAGCTGGTGGTGAATCTTTGGAATCCTCTACTCCAGAGGGCTGTGGAAGCTCAGTCAATGACAGTCTTCAAGCCAGAGAGCAAATGATTTCTAATATCAAAGCTGTCAAGCAATTTAGAGACAGCACAGGATTATGGTGTTCAGGTAGATGATCAATGATGGACAGTAGAGCAGGTGTGAGAGACTGATTGGTCTTCTCCTGCTCCCATATTCCTCTGTTTCAGTGTGGGATAATCAGTCATTTCTAATGTGAAATAGGCACTGAGAGCACAACTTAAAACAAAGGTCAAGTCTTCCCACTTCACCCTCCTGATATCATTCCCAGGGCTTGGTGATTCAATTTAAGATTTGTGGTGAATTTTCCTGATCAGTGATGCATTGTCAGGACTCAAGCCATGGTCCTAATATTATCCCTCCCCCACCGTACCTTAACCCTGCCTGTCCCTTAGCTCACCACCATCTCCCATTCCCCATCATCTTTTAGCATTTCATGAACATGCAAGTTTCATTCCATATCAGAAAGGTTAATCTGCTGTTTTATTTCAGTGATGTGTGTCAATGGCATGCTTTGGTTGTGTCCTTTCATTTCATTCCTCTTATGAATGATTTACTTTGACCACTCTCCTTTTTTTTCTGAAACTGATTGCACACTCACCAATCAAGAGGTTGACATTGCACAGCCTTCCCCTTCTCAAATACTACAAATCTGAATCCGAAATTTGGTGTGTTGTGAGATGCAATGTAACATGATCAAGACTAAAATCTCTCATTTGCAGGGAACAACTAAATGAAGTTTTCTTTGACTATCACAATAGATAAATGTGTGTGAGGGCCAGCAGAGATTTTCTTTTTCTACATCCAGATGTGAGAGCTCAGGCTCAGTTGGCAACATTTAAACAAATGGGCACCAATGGTTCATTCATGATTTTCATCTTGTCTTTAAATGATTTAGCAGAAAATCCTGAGGCAAACAAGTCTGATTTTTCTGACTATTCTTAACCAAATAATCATGTTAATTATTTAAGACTGATATAATTGAGTAAGGTGCAGTTCAGCAAAGATTCACTCATCTCATTCTTGTGATGAAAGGCTTATTTTATGAAGAGAGACAGAACAGGTTGAGCCTATAACTTTTGAAGAATGAGGGCGCAGCTGATTGGCACATTATCCAAGTTATGTAAACCATTGGAGAGAGTGCAAAAGCAACTTACAAGGAAGGATTCAGGGAAGAGGAACTTCAGTTTTGAGGATAGATTAAAGACATTGGAGAAGAAAGCTGAGAGGAGATCTGGTTAGACATTTTCAAAACCAGGAGGGGGCTGGACAGAGTAGATAGGGTGAAATTGTTCCTGCTCATAAAAGGATCAAGAATCAGAGGACACAGATTTAAATTGATTTTCAACAGGAGAATGTATTATGAGAAAAATCCTTTACACACAGTGAGGAGTTAGGGTATGGAATGCATTGCCTAGAAATATGATTGAGGCAGGTTCAAATGACATATTCAAGAGGGCATTGGAAGTTTATATGGATAGAAATAATGAACAAAGATATGGGAAATTGGTGCAGACACAATGGGCTGAATGGCCTCCTTCAATAGTGTAACACTTCTGCAATTCTTGGAGAATATCTTCCTGAGAGGATTTGACATCTAGAAGAATGTTTCCTCTTGTGTGTGAGACTAGAACGAGGTGGCATAATTTAAAAATACGAGATCTCTTTTTTTGAGATCGTTTGTCTGTGAAATTCTCTTCCCCAGGAGACAATGGAGGCTGGGTCATTGAATTTAGTTAAGGCGGAATTAGACAAATTTCTAATGGAAAAGGAAGCAAGGGTTATGGAGGACAGACAGGAAAGTTGAGATCAGACAATGATCAGACCAACCATGATCTTATTGAAAAACAAGGCAGATTTGACGAGTTGAGATCTATGCTTCCATGTTACTACACCTGGGCATTGAAGAAGCAATTTAGCACCAATGGGCCTAAAGAAAATACTTTAGTCGGAAGTAAAAATTACAAAATGATGGAGTCACCCAGTTTACATTATGGCCAAATAGTTCAACAGGACCAAAAGATTCTGCATTTTAATGCCTCGTAGTGTAGCATTTGTGTGCACTCTGAGGAAGATTAAGTACAATTACGTGACCTGTTTGCACAAATGTGCATGGTACCTAATTCCTGTGCATCCAATTTAAAAATATGTTACGCCTTCATTGATATTTCAAATGCACTGTAGATTCTAGAATGCCTGTGTTTTGTTCCAGGAGAGACTGTCATTGGACAATCTGCAAGATTCCCACAGGCCATTGTTATTAAAGGTTTCGGGTATGTTGAAACCCCAATATAATTTCTTTTAAAAAATGTGCTTATAGATTATGGAACAGACACTGGAAGTTTCTTGCAAAGTACCAACAAGTTGCTAGATTATTGACAGTGATAGTATGTAAATGAAATGCTGTTTATATTTGCAGATTTGCTAGCTAAGTAATTATTATGTGGTACTTTCTTCTTTTAGGAAGGTGATGCTTTGCATTCCTCATATTAGTTAGGAAGAAGAGCTGCCTCTATTAGTATCAAGTCATATGGACCAAAACAAACTCTCATGTCTAGAAACACATGAGGGAAGCAAAGCCCATGCCTATATCTGTTTACAGTAGTTTGTGTTTCCTGGAACAGGTCACCAGCTTGAAGCCAGTAGTTATAACCTAAGTGGCATCACAGTGCATTGATGACCTGGAGTCTCTTCCACTCTTACTACCTTGGCATGTGATGGAAAGGTTTGGAGTTGATAATTAGCCTCATAAGCTGCATTATAAACACACTTTCCATGGCTGTCAAGTCCTGAAATGAGACTGAAACCCAGAGTTTCAGCTTGCAGATTGGGACACTGCCCACGGTGATCCAAGATCTCCTCATTCGTAGAAGACAGGTTTGAGGTTCAAGGTTTCTCTTCTCTTTTCAAAGTTACAAGGTTCTTTGTAGGGGAATCATTAGGCAATCACAGCCAAGTCACGGTGGCAAGCCATTCAGTCCCCCCAGTCTGAGAATGCTGCTCCTCATTGTTATCCGGTAATTTCTGCTGGATAGTGGACATGTACATGGATATCAGGTAAAGGCATTAACAGGTCAGGCTGTGTTTCCTACTCCCTGCCATGGTGAATGACCTGTCAAAAAATACTCTCGGAATTTATGCCTGAATCTTAAAACATCTCCTATGAGGAAGTTTTTGGGAAAGCAGGTTATAGATGGGCAGACAGATGGCCAATGTCCTTTAAGATGAAGCATTGAGAAAAGAAAACACAAAGACAAGAGGCTCAAGTGATTGAATAAAACGGAATCACAGGATTTCAACTAAATAAATCTCTAAATGTGTGAGGGTAGGCTTCAAAAAAACTAGTAATGTACAAAAAGTAACAAATTATTTCAAAAGATTGATTAAGTTGCAAGTTGAATGCTGTTTTCATATTTAGGTACCACATTATAGGATGAACATTACAGAGAAAGCAGATGTGTAGACTCACCAAACATTACCAGGGATGTGACACAAGATACTGAGACAGTTTATACTGGCCCAAAGGAAGTTCAACTAGAGGTTTTTTTAAAAAAGACAATGAAGAAATTGATGAAGTCAATAAGGAAAAACATATTCTAGGTGGGGAGACAATGATTGCTGCAAAGGAAATTAAACATGAAATTTCTGTATCCATATTTGGAAGAAGGATTGCTTTACCACATCGAGTGTAAATGCCAGGGACCATTACATTTTTAATAGAAAATTTGGTAAAGAGTTGAAGCAAAGCTATAGGTGGATTGCTCAAGCACATACTTAATGAGCTGAATGGCCTCTGTCTGTGCTGGGAATTTCTAAACTGTTATAGACGGTTACACTGTAAGCTGTTGCATGTCATTGAGTAATTGTTAGAATTCATTATTAATGAAGGAGTAACAGAACATTTAGAAAGTCAAACCACAATCTGTCAGATTTAGCATGGTTTTATGAAGGACAAATCGTGTTTGACGAATTTGCTAGATTTCTTTGAGGATGTAACAAGCAACGTGGATGATGGGCATCCAGTAGCTGTAGCATGTAGCAGAATTCATTTGATAAGTTGCCACGCAAAAGGTTAGTGCACAAGGTAAGGACACATGAGGTTAGAGGTAATTTATTAGCTTGGATAAAGGATTGGCTAGCCAACAGAAAGCAGAGAATTGGGCTAAATACATCTTTTTCTGGATGATAAGATGTAACTAGTGGGGTGCCACAGGCACCAACAACTTATAATCTGTATTAACGACTTGGATGATGGACAGTACTGTAGACAAATTTGCAGATACACTAATATATGTGGAAAGTAAGAAATAAGGAAATTTACAGATGGATATGGATAGGTCGGGTGTGTGGGCCACAATTTGGCAGATGGAGTTTAACATGGATAAGTGTGAGATTATCCATTTCAGTCAGAAGAATAGAAATGTAACTTATTATCTAAATGGAGAGAAATTATTTCCCCTTATTTGAAGAGGGATGAAGTTGCATTGGAGGCTGTTCAGAGGAAGTTCACTAGATTGATTCCAGAGATGAGGGGCTTGTCTTATGAACAAAGACTGAACAGTTTAGGCCAATACTGTCTGGAGTTTAGAAGAATGAGAGGAGATCCAAAAATGTGCAGGTTAAATGAATTGGCTGTGCTAAATTGCTCATAGTGTGAGGTACGTTAGTCAGGAGTAAATGTAGGGGAATGAGTCTGGGTGGGTTACTCTTCGGAGGGTCAGTGTGGACTTGTTGGGCCGAAAGGCCTGTTTCCACACTGTAAGGAATCTAATCTAATCTAATCTAAATGAGGTAGATAAGAGGCTAAAGGAGATGGGCAAAGTAGACGTAGAGAGGATGTTTCCTCTTGGTCTTAGACTAAGGGGTAACAGATTTAAAACAGAAATGAGGAGACATTCCTTCTCTCAAAGGGTCATGGATCTGAGAAATTCACCACCCAGAGTGTGGTGAATGCCAGGATATTGAGTAAATTTAAGGAGATTTTTAATAGTAATGGGTTGGAGGGTTATGGGGAGTGGGTTGTAAGCTAGAGTTGAGGCTGAGATCAGAGACATTTGTATCAAATGGTGGAGCAAGCTTGAGGGGCTGAATGGCCTACTCCTGCTCCCAGTCCTTGTGTTTTTGTATAACACAGTAGTATGCATATTGTGAAGCCTTTATTGCTTGAGTAAAAATGATTGATCTAATGGCTTTTTTCTTCTTTAGTGTTGCTGATAAACATGCCATCATCACAAATCTAGATAATAAAGTAACACTGGAGCCGTGTGGACAAGCTAAATTGATTTTAAATGGAGCCCTTCTCCTTACCAAAGTTCCACTTAAACATTTGGTAATTCTCTCTTATTTTAAAGAAATGGTACTTTGTGGAGATGTAAGGGAGATCGTGCCATGATGGTAATGTCACTCATCTAGCTAACACCCTGAGGATGTGGATTTAAATCCCAAATGGACAACTGGTGGAACTTAAATTTAATTAAGGAGAAACAGGAATTGCAAGTCACTCGCAGTGATGATGACTATGAACGGTATCATTGATTGGCTCATTGATTTATGAATGTTTATGAAGGAAATCTGCTGTACTTACCTGGTCCGGCCTACATGTTAGTCCAGACCCAAAGCAATGTGGTTAGCTCTTAACTGGCCTTTGTTTTGGCCTAGCATGCTACTCAGTTCAAGCACAATTAGGGATTGGCAGTAAATACATTACACCCACATTTCAAGAAGGAATAAATTTGATGAAATAATTACATGTAGTGTAATACATGCCAATAGTGGATCTCACCCCTAAGTTACAGGTTTTGTGTGCAAGTCTCACTTCAGACCTTGAACACAAAAATCCACTTGGACTCTCCATTGAAGGAGGGCTGCACTGTTCAAAGTGCCGTCTTTTGAATGAGATATTGAACTGAGGCCCCACTTATTTGCTCAGGTGGATGCAAAGATTCCATGGCAACTGTTTCAGGGATGATCAGATGAGCGCCGTAAGATGTGGAGGTGGTGGGGACTCTGACAAAGGAAAACAAAATTCTAGTGGTCTGTAGCTGAAGATGCAGAAATATTAGGGCGGTCCCAATCTTAGTGAATAACAGCAGTAGTGGGAATGCTGGGAAAAGGCATAAAACATGAGCAAATAAACAATAGCTTGGAACAACTGAGCCTTCGGGTGTAGTCCACTGTAAATGTAAGAATTTGGAATGCTAATGTAAGAAACAGTGCTTTCATGGACAAGATATAAACCCAGTCAGACATGGCATTGGCTGTTGAAGCTATCAATTAACTGGTGATGCTGTGTTATCAATCTCTCAAAGAGCGCATGTTATTGTGTCAACATGCATTTTTACATGCATGGTGTAGTCCAGAGCTATAAATGGCGATGGTAAAGACTCCTCTAGCTGATCAGGAATTTCTCCTGCTCTTACCATTGCAAGCATGTTGGAAGAAGAAATTACAAACCTATTATCACCTTCTTCAGTGGTGTTATGAGCACTCATCAAGTCCTGGAATGGAATATAAATTTAGGTCTTCTGACTCAGAGGCAGGTACATTACCCATTCCACCTCCCAAATTAACCTTTAGTTAGAGAATGATGAGCTTGTGAAATTCTCTGCCACAGAAAAGCAGTTGAGACTAAAACATCGAATGTTTTTATGAAGGAGTTAGATATGTCTTAAGCTGCAGGTGACAAAGGATATAGGGAAAAAAACAGGAAAAAGGAACCGAGTTGGATAATCAGCCATGATCGTATTGAAGAGCAGGTTTGAAGGGCCAAACGATCTATTATTATTTTCTACATTTCTACTTATCACAAAAAGGAAGGCAAGTGGAATGGAGTATAACAATTAGGAGGTCTTGCTAAAATTATACAAGGACCCACCACAGACCATATTTAGAATACAGTGAGTAGTTTTGATTCCCTTAACTAAAGAAAGATATATTGACTTTGGAGGCAGTGTAGATAAGGTTCACTAGGTTGATTCTGAGTATGGATGGGAAAAGGTTGAGTTGGTTAGGCCTTCTCTCATTGGTATTGTGGACTAGACCAGACTCCACCACCAAAGTATTGTAAGAATAACCTAGACCCTAACTTTTATATTTGTTTAAAGGTAAGTGTAAGGTGCTGTGTTCCAGATGTGATTCGATAGGTCCACCATTAGGCTTTAATCAAAACACACTTCATTCTTACAACACAGTTAAAATACAGAAAAGGAACTGGTATAACTTTAACTCTATTGAAATACTTAACAAGATAATTTATTACTTAACCACTAATCATCAATTATAAGTGGCATCTCATAAACACACCCTTTGGCAAAAATGCAATTCAGCAAAACAGTTATGGCTTTCATGCGCTGTCTCTCTCCAGTCCAGAAGAAAGAATTGTCCCATTTAATTTTTAAGAGGAAACATCTTGTCTAAGACTCCACTATAGCAGTCGGGAACTCAAGCCTTTAGCTCAGCAACCATTAGAAAACCTTCTAACTGAAAGCAAAACTAAAAACCTTCATGGGTCTGTTTGAGCCCTGATCCTGCTCACTCATGATTCTTTTGTATTATTAAAAAAAATACTCAGGGAAAACTCAAAAGTTGTTTACTAAAGGCCTGACTGAAGGAACATTTTGGTGCCTCTGTGATGACACTTCTCTGCAAGACAGAACACATCTCTGTTAAAGAGCATAGTACCATCACATTGGAGTATAGAAGAATGAGATGTGACCTTATTGAAAAATATTGGATTCTTAGGGAGCTTGACAAGGTAGATGTGGAAAAGTTGTTTCCCCTTGTGGGAGAGTCTAGCACAAGAGGGCACAATCTCAGAGTAACATGTTGTACATTTAAAGGGAGGAATGAGGATGATTTTATTTCTCTCGGAGGGTAGCCAATTTGTGGAATTCTTTACTGCAGCGGGCTGTTAAAGTTGAATCACTAAGTATATTCAAGGTTGAGACAGATTTTTAAACAGAATCAAGTGCCATGAGGATAAGGCACAAAACTGGAGTTAGGGATGATCAGCTCAGTCATAATCTCATTTAATGGTGGAGTAGACTCAATGAGCAGAATGGTCTATTTCTGCTGCTACATTTTCTGGTCCTCTACCATGGTGTGTCTGCAGTGTCAGTCAAAGCAAATACTACACGATATGAAAGTGCTATTTGAAACAAACTTTTTTTAAAATTGAAAGGGCGAATAGCTTTTTCATTTAAAAGGTCTTCCCTCAAACTTATGTTAAAATGTGTTGCAAAAATATTTGTTATTCTTCTTTGAAATTGACAACTAATGAATGACAAGTGTTTTTGGTTTTCATTGTTACTTTTGTGTATCTCAGGATAGACTCATTCTGGGATCTAACAGCACGTACCTCTACGTAGGATTTCCTTGTGAGCGGAATGGTGAGGACATGAGCAAATATGACTATGACTTCTTCCAGTCAGAGCTGGCAGCAGTAGAAGGTTTTGACAGAGATGCTCTCGGTAAGCAGGTAAAGCCAGGATTATGGTGGTGTGCTGGTTACGGTATTGAAGTATTAATGCAGCAGTGCCAAGTTCAAAATCCAGTGCACGCGGTCATTATTGAAATAGCGAATTTGCACCAATGGGAGAAGAAAGACTGAAATTTGTTGGATTGTCATTCAAAACCACATCAGACATTCAATGGGGAAGCTGTCTCCTAGTCTGACCTACATGTGACTGTAACATTACAGTATGTGTCTGCATCTTAATCCCGTGTGAAGTGGGCTCTCAATTGCAAAGACAATTGATGCAGCTCGGGTAATTTGGCTGTGGAAGACATGCAGCCTGGTCCCAGTTACCAGGTCCCAAGAGTAAATATTTATACAAGGTACACTGAGTTAGTGATGAACTAACTAACTAATTGGCTAACTAACTAACTAACTAACATGTACAGTTACAACATTTTAAAGACATTTAGATTAGTAGACGAATAAGAAATGTTTGGAGCGATGCAGGCTGAATGCAGGCAAATGGGACTAGTTTGGGAACAAGGTTGGCTTGGAAGGATTGGGCCGAAGGGTCTGTTTCCGTGCTGTATGAACTTTCAGGTTTACAAAAGCATGATGTTTGAGTGCTGGTGTTTGTTCAGAAACAATCAATGGCTTCATAGTGGTCCTTGTGGATTTTTAATACATTTAATGTACACCATGAAGGGATCAGAAGCCTCAACAACTGCTATGGACAACACTAAATCATACACCTGTATTTTCTACTAGTAACACAGTAGTCATACTTGTTCAAGTGTACAGAAATGTTTGGTTAAGGATTGGGGTAAGTGATTCGAAAGCAGCAATTATTCTCTGTGACTCTTTCTGATCGCCCACTGACTAGGTCTTTCAAATAGGAACAAGAAAGTGGACCCGAGTGTGCTTGCTGTGTTCCTCGATTACATCAGAGTGAAGCCTCTGGTGGCAGAAGCAAACCAGATCAGTGAGGAGTTAAGTAAGGTAATCTCACAATTTGTTTTCTCTCTCTTTTGCAAGAAAATCACCAACTTTTTCCTTCATCCCTCTCCAGATGGGCAATGCTGTGTGGCATTGTCGAGGAGTAAACCCGCACTTACCTCACATGTTTTACATCCTGAAAACACCACAAAATGCTTTACAATTGATGATTTATGTCTGACATAAAGTTACTGATGTTTGGAAGATGAGTTTGGAGAAACTAATTTCCACAAATCCAAGACTTGGAAACAGAAAATCACTGAATGACCAACTGTTTATAATGATGTGGTTCAAGGAAAGGATGCCAGGATAATGCCCAGCTTTTGTTTGAATGAATGGGATCTTTCTTATGCACCTGAGAGAGCAGGCATGGCATAAAAACAGAAAATGCGAGTGAAACCTAGCAGATCTGGCAGCATCGGTGGAGAGAGAAACAGAGTTAATGTTCTGAGTCTGACATGGATCTGTTTTAGAACACTTGAGCAGACATGGATTCAGGTTAATGCCTAATCTCAAAGATGACATCTCTGACAATGGAGTAGTCCCTCAGCACCAAAGTGACATGGTGCTCAAGTAGATGATCCTTCTGTAGGAAGGATGTTGTTAAACTAGAAAGAATATAGAAAAGATTGACAAGGATATTGCCAGAAACGGGGGAGGTTTGGGGGGGGGGGTTGAGTTAAAAGGAGAGGCCGGATCAGCTAGGTCTTTTTTCCTGGAGTGTCAGAGGTTAGGGGTGACTTTATGGAGGTTTATAACATCATGTGATATGGTGAATAGCCAAGATCTTTTCCCAAGGTGAGGGCACTCCAAAACTAGAGGGCATAGGTTTCAGGTGAGAGGGGAAAGATTCAAAAGGGACCTGAGGAACACTGTTTTCATGCAGAGGGTGGTACGTGTATGGAATGAGCTGCCAGAGGAAGTGGTAGAGGTGGGTACAATTGCAACATTTAAAATACATTTGGACAGGTCCATAAATGGGCCAAATGCAGGCAAATGGGATTAGTTCAATTTAAAATATGTGGTCAGAATAGACGAGTTGGACCGCGAGGTCTGTTTCCGTGCTGTATATCTCTATGACTTGATAACTATTTTAATTGTTCAATTGCAGGATCTCAAATTTGAATTGGAAGTGAAGAACTTGGCATTAACAGACTCCAGGGGCCATGACCTGGTGAAGGAGGTGATAGTGAAGGTGACAAATAAAACAACTCATCAGGTACGGAGGAATACGTTCATACAAAATGCTTTGACACCCATAATACTGCATCAGAAGAAGGTTATTTTTCCTCTTTTACCACTTTTCCTGATTTTAAAATTTTTTAAAGTGGGAAAAGGATACTGAAATTGCATGATCAGTCTTGGTCATATGGAATGGTGGTGCAGGCTCGAAGGGCCGAATGGACTACTCCTTGACCTATTTCCTATGTTCTATGTTATCCTTTCGTAGCACCATTGAGTATGGGATTTGGATATTCTGGTGGCTGTGGAAAAGTAATATTGTTTGGGAATAGACAATGCAAACATGTCCTGTACCCTTGAAATGGGTTGCTCATTCGGTTCAAATGATTAAGGTCTCCTCTCTCTCCTGTTGATGCAAAAATCTTAAGTGAGAATAGTTTGAGCAGTTTCTCTTATTTTACATGAAAGTGCCCTATCTTAACTCAAATGTGGGGTAAAATTGAAACTATCTACAGCTGTATAGGGAACAGATATCAGGTGGAGACCTTCACTGAGTTAATTTCATTGGTCTCCTAGTGATGTAACAAGGGAAGAATCATAGAATCCCTACAGTGCGGAAGCAGGCCATTCGGCCCAGAGTCCACACTGACCCTCCAAACAGCATCCCACCCAGACCCATCCCCCTACTGTATCCCTGTAACCCTGCATTTCACATGGCTAATCTACTTAACCTACATGTCCCTGAACACGATGGGCAATTAAGCATGGTCAATCCACCTAATCTGTACATCTTTGGACTGTGGGACAAAATGCACTCAGACACAGGGAGAACGTGCAAACTCCACACAGTCACCCGAGGGTGGAATCAAACATGGGTCCCTGACGCTGTGAGGCAGCAGTGCTAACCACTGAGTCACTATGCTGCCCAAAGAAGCTCTGACAGAAACCTAGGAACAATGCATCATTGCAAGATAAAGGAGTAAGTTCTTATTCCCAACCAAGTGCAACCTTATATGCACAATAACCATTAATGCAAAGTTGCTCATATTTGAACTGAACACTCGTGTTACTGTAACTTGCATTAAAGCATTACATTTTATGTCCTTGGGTAGAAAATTAGGTCTGATCCCCATGTATCCCCAATAATACAGGTATGGGTCTGGTCAAAAGCTAAGTTTGTGAACAGAAAGTTCATCATGGAGGACATATATCAGCATTTCATTGATGGAGAGACCATTTCTCTGGATAGAGAGAGTGATCCATTCTGGGACCCTATTGACGCGGTCCATTTAGGAACTGCCTATGTCTGGCTTCAATCTCTCAACTATTGTATTCCACTGGAAGAACATGTGGAGTTTCACAATTCACAAGGTGAAGAAGAGGCCGTTTTACAGATGAATCTGGTGCCATGCACTCCAACTGGACAGTAAGTTTCAGAACAAATGGTTTTAGTTTGTATTTTTTTTTCCAAACAACCATCCAAGCTAAGATTTATCACAAAAGACAGACTAATATTTTGCATATGTCAGAAAGGCTGCAATATAGAGGCTGAAGTGAAATCTTTGGCAGTCAACAATAAAATCAGTCCAGTTCTGTAAATATATACCACAGACAGTAGCAGCACAATTGACAGCTCCCCCATCCATCAGTGCGGTTTCTTCTTTGGAACAGTTCAGAGTGGAATCCTACTGCTCCACTCTCTCCTGGTCGTCCCATAATTTTCTGTACTTTAAATATTTATCCATTTTCCCTTTGAAATAAAAGCAATGATCTTTGGTGCAACCACTCTCAGTGGAAAAACAGTTCATGCTGCAACAAACTCTATTGTTGCAGAACATGTTGGCTGAGACAAAAATTACTAAAATCCTTGCTCAGGCAAAACGTAGGCATAGTTGCACCACGCATCTTATACTGAAGCGTAGTCTGATGGTATGTACGTTGTTTACAAGCCAAATGTGAAGTTGTTTGAATTAAAATGTAAACCAATGGTTTCAGATCACCTTTAGAAGTTAGACTCAGTCTTTATGCTGCCAACAGTATAACTATAATCGGACTAGGAAGAAAATGTCTAATTTCCAAGACATCCTAAAATTTTTAATCTTTTAAATCTTACAAAGAATATGATTGTCTCGATAGTTTTTCAATATTAAAATTGCACTAGAATTTTGAATATGAACGTTAAGCATTTAGTTTTACTTTATTTGCTTACACTGCATTGTGAAGACAGTGATATATCTCTTTTGAGCAACCGACATTGCTAGGTGCAGATACTCATCCTGAGAATTGATATTTGTAGTATCACTGCATCTTTTTACATTTTCAGAATGTTAAATAAGTTTGTATTTTTCTCTAGACCTCTGAGTGAAGATGAGATCCTCATTGACCCCACAGAGATGGTAGGCCAGAGGTTGGATTTTCAAGTTCAGATTAAGCAATGCTTGGGAATCAGATGGTTGAAGCAGAATAGCATGAGAGGAATTCAGATTCAGTAAGAATATATTTTCATATGGAACTAACATCATGATTGTTTGATCAATGGGTATCAATTACCTTGCAGGACATCCCTGAACCAACCCCAGGAATGGACATGACAGAAACCATTGCCAGCTTGTCCGTTAATTACTGTCTATGTGTCTATCTTCCAAATCCCTCAATCTTTTCTCTGCAAAATAATCTATTCCTTCCTAAATTTAGAGATGCCATAGGCCTTTATCACTTTCCTGGGAAATCTGATCCACTGTTTCATCACCTTTTGCATAAAGACATTAAATCCTAGTTGCATTTCCTCTCCTCTTCTGCAATTGAGTACATGGCATTTGTAGTAAAGTTCTTGATTAGTAGTGATGTGTCACAGTTCACATAGGGAGTCCAAGTTGTTGTGATGGTGTACATTATTTTTTAAAATGCATGTTGTGATTTGGAGCTATGATTAGAAATGACAGAAGTTCCAATGTTCTTTCCATTAATCTTGGTGGAATTTTCTTTCTTGGATACAGAACTGGCTCAAAGGTAGAAGACAGAGGGTGGTGGTGGAGGGTTGTTTTTCAGACTGGAGGCCTGTGACCAGTGCAGTGCCACAAGGGTCGGTGCTGGTTCCACTACTTTTCATCATTTATATAAATGATTTGGATGTGAGCATAAGAGGGATAGTTAGCAAGTTTGCAGATGACACCAAAATTGGAAGTGTAGTGGACAGCGAAGAAGGTTACCTCAGATCATAACGAAATCTTGATCAGATGGGCCAATGGGCTGAGAAGTAGCAGATGGAGTTTAATTTAGATAAATATGAGGTGCTGCATTTCGGGAAAGCAAATCTTAGCAAGACTTATACACTTAATAGTAAGATCCTAGGGAGTGTTGCTGAACAAAGAGACCTTGGAGTGCAGCTTCATAGCTCCTTGAAAGTGCAGTCGCAGGTAGATAGCATAGTGAAGAAGGCGTTTGTTATGCTTTCCTTTATTGGTCAGAGTATTGAGTACAGGAGTTGGGAGATCATGTTGCGGCATTGGTTTGGCCACTGTTGGAATATTGTGTGCAATTCTGGTCTCCTTCCTATCAGAAAGAGGTTGTGAAATTTGAAAGGGTTTAGAAATGATTTACAAGGATGTTGCCAGGGTTGGAGGATTTGAGCTGTAGGGAGAGGCTGAATAGGCTGGGGCTGTTTTTCCCTGGAGTGTCGGAGGCTAAGGGGTGACCTTACAGTGGTCTATAAAATCATGAGGGGCATGGATAGGCTAAATTGACAAAATCTTTTCCCTGGGGTGGGGGAATCCAGAACTAAAAGGCATAGGTTTAGGGTGAGAGGAGAAAGATATAAAAGAGACCTAAGGGACAACTTTTTCGCTCAGAGGGTGGTACATGAATGGAATGAGCTGCCAGAGGAAGTGGTGGAGGCTGGTACAATTGCAACATTTAAAAGGCATATGAATAGGAAGGGTTTGGAGGGATATGAGCCGGGTGCTGGTAGATGGGACTAGATTGGGTTGGTATATCTGGTCGGCATGGATGAGTTGGACCGAAGGGTTTGTTTCCATGCTGTACATCTCTATGACTCTGTGACTCTAAGTGGTTAACCAAGAATTGTTCCTGTTGTTATCCATCTGCAACTGATATGTGCTAAGAGAATTTGCAGGTTGATACTCAATCTGTTTCACCCTATTACAAGCACACATTTCTCAGCTTGGAGTGGGACAAGACACTGGAACTTCTCGCTCAGAGACAGGAACACTATCCATTACACCATGTGACCTACATAGAGTTGCTGACTATGTGAAATCATTATTAAGATTCAATTTTAATGCATCTTGCAATGTAAAACAAGGTTTTTTTCCAGAGTTGCTCTATGTCAATATAACCATTTCCAGTTTTGCTTGCCCCTCCTTGGAACTCAGATGGTGAATCTAAGTTTTAACGTTCTTCACTGGGCCCTCTCTGATGATGGTAGAAGTGTACAGGGCAATATGTGATGTGGCTTTTACAAGATGGCTACGAATTACTGGGACACTATATCCTTCTGCCTCTGAGTCCTAAATTATACAATTCTCAGTCAAGATTGGAGTCAGGACTTAGATGTTTATTGGTTGTCATTAGATAACCTCCTTCCATTGAGGAACTGTTTGCCATGAAACCTAGAAGATCTTTTTCTGACAATGAGTCTCACCTGAAACAATATATCATCTTTTCCTTAACTACTGTGGCGCCTATGTTTCAGGCTTCCAGCTTTCGTGGTTTCTGATAGGAATATTCCACATCCAGTCTCCAATCCAAGATGTTTTAGTTGAACTGTCTCAGGTATGCAGCTGGAGTTATGCAGCTGGCCTCAGTTCCTACAGCCAAGAAGAGAATAAAATCACTTCCTATTTGCACTTCTGATTGCTCTCCATTGATCTCTCACTCAACTGTCCACGTATTAGGGCAATGTGAGACTCCAATAGTCAGATACTAACTGTGAAGACTTAAAAATGAATAATACCAATGGTATAATCCTGAGGTACTCCAAGATTACTAGCCATCAGAGTTAATTCTCCATAGGAACATCAACCCATCTTACTTCATCTCACCCAACCTCCAAATTATTCACTATGTGGTTAGTTAGCTTCCCCTTAAAGAATTATAGGCTAATTTAAATTGGGGCATTGCTATTTGTTTATTCTATATTTGTGGTGCTGAGGTCACTGGACCAGTAATTCAGGCTATTGCTTTAGGTTCAAATCCCACTATAGTAGCTGATGGAATATAAATTCAAATCATAAGAATAAACCCAAAAGCTAATCTCATTAATAATGACCATGAAGCTCTCATCAATTGTTGCAAAGACTCATCTGGTTCATTAGTGCCCTTTAGGGAAGGATTTCTTCTGTCCTTACCTGATCTGGACCATCTGTGGCTCCACCTCCACACTAATTAGAAGGACTCATAACTCCCCACTGAAACGGCCCAGCAAACCATTCAGTTCAAGTGCAATTAGGGATGGACAACAAATGCGTTCCTTGCCTATTCCCCCTTTAAAGATGGTGTTTTGAATGTCAACTTGGGTTGAACATTCTATCATTGTGATAAAAAGTACAAGTGTTCACTGAATCGTGCCGAACCTGTCCAAAACAGTTCCGACACTCAAGGCCCCTTCATGACTGGTATAAACTGGAGTCATGAAGGTGGTTGCTTTTCCTTTGTTCTTCTGCGAGATAACAAGTTGCTTTTAACCTTTTCCCGAGACATAGTTAGATGTATATTTTGTAAACAAAGGTCATGGTTTCCCACTGATGAGATATTAAAAGTCACATCCATATGATTGGGAAGATCAGAAGTTGGTCACTCCAAATGTGGACATGCAGCTGAAGCCAGTCTGCATCTCACCAAGTAGTGAGTTTGCTGTCACTATCCTCTTTAGGCATTAGGATCTACAGGACCCGCTTGGTCTAGTGCAGTAGGGATAAACCACTTTCTGATCTAATTGGAAGATGCTTTTGTATTGAACAGAAAATAGCTTCTCAAATATCAGCAACTAGCCCCAGGTTACGTTGACATGATAGACATTGTTCCAAAAGCTATTAGGAGGACCTGGATGTCGGGTCTGACTCCTCTGAAATCCTAAGCTAATTTGTTCACAAGTCCATATGACGTCCCAATGGTGGGTAGTACTTATGGCATTCCTCAGTATTAACCCTTTAAGATCAATATACAAGCTACCTAAGCTTAGCAACTATTATGTGAGTGTCTGAATGTTCCCTGAGCCACTGTATTATTGCACCTTGACTGTGCACGTAATGGCATTTAATGCACATGGGTTAAAGACTCTGAATCAGAGACAATGTTATGACTGCTTCCCTTTTCAAAATGGTTATGTTTGAAACTGTCTTTTAGAATTTAAGGTAAATCAGAATGCCTGTGAAGGTGTGTGAATTTGTGTTGCTTTAGGCCCAGGAATAGGTCCATTCGGTTGATTAATGTAGGAACTGGGGACAGAAGTAAAACCAACCTGTTCAAAATTAGGTGTGAGCTTTTAAACACTTGGACACAAAGAAAAGGCAGCTTTTCTGACAGACTCACAGACTCTCCAACTTGGATTTTTGCTATGACCAGAGCCTTTCTGTCATTGAGAAAAGAAGCAAGAGTTCTGTTCCTGAATATGACACTTATCTATTGGGGCAAGTCACATTTCATGCATTTGTGTTTCACAGAAATAGCTGCCCATATAAATCAGCAGCTGCCACTCCTCAAGTCTGACTTTGGTGACCTGGGCATGTGAAATATGATGTGCACAGATTAAACCTGGTAAGAGTAGGTCTAAACTTTGTGGAGTCCTTTGGATAGGCTGAAAGATTGCCTTCAAAGGGAAAAGGTACCTTTATTGGATTTGGTTCTGGGACACCTTTGGTTAAGATCAGGTACACCTTTGGACTGACAAGCTGCCCTTTGGAAGAGGTGAAGTGTACTTTAGAATTCTGAAAGGTAGACATGAATGTACTTAAATAATATATATATAAACTCATCGAAATTGTTAAAGCATCAAAAAGAACTGTTAAAGAAAAGCTCTCCACCTATCACGACATTTAATCTCCTGTCCTTTAAATACTTTTTAAAAAAATTGTGCCTGGAGTGTTTAAAAAAAGTTCTGCTTCCATCACGAGGATTTCGAAAAATGATTATGATCCTTCCCAAATATGTGACTCTTATTGCAATACGATTCCACAGGTGCCTGTGAAGCACAAATACCAACATGAAACTGATGGGCTGAATGGTCTGTTACCTGTATTGTAAATTCACCACTATTCTATGTAGTGGTTGGAAGTCTTATGAAGAGAGGTCACTGTGATAAGTGCACACAGTAGAATAATTGTAATTAAATTCTGCACTAAATGAACTTAATGGCAATTGTGTACTTTCTCTCTGTGTGTCATGGACACCAAAGAATCTAGAATCTAGAGCAATGAGTCTAGAAGTCTAAAGTATGCAGCTGGTAATTGCTGAAAATTTATATCTCGCATACAATTATTGACTTATTCTGTAGTATCAGTTTGTGCACAATTAATGTACCAGTGTATGTGAAAGATATACCTGAAGAACTCACAAACCAGGGCCCTGAGAAAGATTAACTGTGTGCTAATCTCTTCAGGTATCATGTACTTAACCATCCATGCCCCTTCTGCACCAAACCTATCTGGAACACTGTTAATGCAAGAATTGATCAAGTAATGCAATTCACTGTCAAAAGTGTGTCAGAGGAACTACTGAACTATCTACAATATCATGCTCTGGTCCTGGATCTGTGGGGCCTCCAAGGTAATAAAAGACCTTTGTGGCTCAAAGATTGGTGTGGGGGACATGCATTTGAACTCATTGGCATTGGCGTCATTACTGTTTTTAGGATGGGATGGGCTTCTTCTGAATCATGCTCAGCGCAGAATCTTTGCAAATTGCATAACCAGCACTATGGGTAGGACTTTATATTAAATAGATGGATGGGGAATAGGCTTGGAAAATTATGGAAAATGTTAAGGGGGGAGGGCTCAACAAGAAGTTAAAAATTCCAGAACAAGGAATAGGACATAAAGTATGGAAAGGGTCTGAAATTCAGCTTCAGGCACTGCAGATGAGGGGATAACTATGAGAAGGGGGGCAGTCAACGCAGGACTGAGAGTCTTGTACTTAAATATATGCATTAAATAAAGCACAGATTGAAATTGGAAGTACAATGTGGATATAATAGAGACGTGTCTGCAAGGGGTTCAGGCATGGGAACTAAATCATGTCTAATTGAAAGGAGAGGCAGATGGGCAGAACAACCCAGATGGCCTCCTTCTTCAAAGACCGCAATTTCCCTTCAGATGTGGTTGACGATGCTCTCCATCGCATCTCCTCCACTTTCCGCACCTCCGCCTTGAACCCCGCCCCTCCAATCGCTAACAGGACAGAACCCCACTGGTCCTCACCTACCACCCCACCAACCTCCAGATACATTGTATCATCCTTCATCATTTCCGCCACCTCCAAACAGACCCCACCACCAAGGATATATTTCCCTCCTCTCCCCTACCAGCATTCCAGAAAGACCACTCCCTCCGCGACTCCCTTGTCAGGTCCATACCGCCCACTAACCCAACCTCCACTCCCGGCACCTTCCCCTGCAACCGCAAGAAATGCAAAACTTGCGCCCACACCTCCCCTCCACTTCCCTCAAAGGCCCCAAGGGATCCTTCCATATCTGTCACAAATTCACCTGCACCTCCACACGCGTCATTTACTGCATCTGCTGCACCCGATGTGGCCTCCTCTACATTGGGGAGACAGGCCGCCTACTTGCGGAACGTTTCAGTGAACACCTCTAGGGCACCAACCAACACAACCGCCCCGTGACTGAACACTTTAACCCCCCCTCCCACTCCGGACTCAGCATCGCCTTCTTGACCTGCAATCTTCTTCCTGAACTCTCCACCCCCACCCCCTATCCGGGCTATCACCCTCACCTTCCACCTATCGCATTCCCAATGCCCCTCCCCCAAGTCCCTCCTCCCTACCTTTTATCTTAGCCTGCTTGGCACACCCTCCTCATTCCTGAAGAAGGGCTTATGCCCGAAACGTCGATTCTCCTGCTCCTTGGATGCTGCCTGACCTGCTGCGCGTTTCCAGCAACACATTTTTCAGCTCTGATCTCCAGCATCTGCAGTCCTCACTTTCTCCTAGAAGGGTAAGGTTGCCGTGTTTATAAGAAATAAAATTAAATCAATTGCAAAAGCTGATAGAGAGTCAGAAAGTGTAGAATATATTTGGCTAAAGTTGAGGAACTGCAAAAGATAAAAGACCCTTGATGGTGGTTATGTACAGGCCTCCTAGTAGTCATCAGGATGTCGGAAGAAAAAAAAATCAGGATATAGAAAAGGTATGCAAGAAGGCATGGTGAACTAGGAAAATCAGGTTGACAGCAGATCTCAAGAAAAGAAATCTACAGATGGCGATGGAATTACAGTATGGATGGACAGTGTTTCATAATTCCACATCATGGGAAAGAACAATATAAAGTCAGAAATTTCTCTCCACTTAAAATGGTGATATTATGTCAGGAGCAATGAATTGAATAAGCATTCAATGAGTTACTGTAGGCTCTACACTCTAAACTCTGGGCTCCAGACTCTATGCTCTAGCTATTGAAGGTGTTCTTGTGGGAATTGATTGCAAGGAATGATAGCCTTGATGAAGTATTACAGTATTTGGTATTACAGTATACAATACAGAACATGGCTAATTAATTGTATACCAATTGTAGTTAATTTTCTGTAAGTTGAAGGTGTTAATTTGGATTTTACTTGAGCACTTCAAAGAAACATTTACTAAACCTGTATGTAGTCGAGTTTGGAGGCGTGTGTTTATAATATTTCACTCTATAATTAAGCATAAAACTAAGTTAAGATTAAAAATATAAATGTAAAAGTTAAAATAAAGTTTAATGATTTAGAAACACCAGCCAAGTTTCTAAGCCTTTGGGCAGCCTGAGAAAGGAGATCTACATGTCTTTAGATAGCCTTTGGGCAGCCTGAGAAAGGAGATCTACATGTCTTTAGATAGCCTTTGGGCAGTCTGAGAAAGGAGATCTACATGTCTTTAGATAGCCTTTGGGCAGTCTGAGAAAGGAGATCTACATGTCTTTAGATAGCCTTTGGGCAGTCTGAGAAAGGAGATCTACATGTCTTTAGATAGCCTTTGGGCAGTCTGAGAAAGGAGATCTACATGTCTTTAGATAGCCTTTGGGCAGTCTGAGAAAGGAGATCTACATGTCTTTAGATAGCCTTTGGGCAGTCTGAGAAAGGAGATCTACATGTCTTTAGATAGCCTTTGGGCAGTCTGAGAAAGGAGATCTACATGTCTTAAGATAGCCTTTGGGCAGTCTGAGAAAGGAGATCTACATGTCTTAAGATAGCCTTTGGGCAGTCTGAGAAAGGAGATCTACATGTCTTAAGATAGCCTTTGGGCAGTCTGAGAAAGGAGATCTACATGTCTTAAGATAGCCTTTGGGCAGTCTGAGAAAGGAGATCTACATGTCTTAAGATAGCCTTTGGGCAGTCTGAGAAAGGAGATCTACATGTCTTAAGATAGCCTTTGGGCAGTCTGAGAAAGGAGATCTACATGTCTTAAGATAGCCTTTGGGCAGTCTGAGAAAGGAGATCTACATGTCTTAAGATAGCCTTTGGGCAGTCTGAGAAAGGAGATCTACATGTCTTAAGATAGCCTTTGGGCAGCCTGAGAAAGGAGATCTACATGTCTTTAGATAGCCTTTGAGCAGCCTGAGAAAGGAGATCTACATGTCTTTAGATAGCCTTTGGGCAGCCTAGGAGATCTACATGTCTTTAGATAGCCTTTGGGCAGCCTGAGAAAGGAGATCTACATGTCTTAAGGTGTTTTAAGTTTTTACAATGTTATTCCAAAACTCACAGTTGAACAACACTGGTAACAACATTCTCCTTGCTCAGCCCAGAGAAAGAATCTGGCAACAATAGTTTTTTTCATTTATTGTAATACAGTTACTGTCCTATGTGATCAGCATGTTGGTCAATGCCAAATAAAAATAACAGGATTGTATTTTGGATTACGTTTTATTGGTTTTACATGTTGTGAAGAGGATTGCACAGAAATCAGTTCCCCTTTAGATGATATTGAACTCACTGATGAAGGCAGCATAATTATTGACTATGTGAGACCACAACTGCCCAGTACTGTGGTAAGTATACTTCACTTGCGCTCACATTTTTTTTTACAAAAGTATATCCCAATAGAATTAATTTTAAAAGCATGTAGGTGTTCTGGCATAGCTACACAGGGAATGGCTATATAACATGTGAAAAGAAGTTTGTGGTTGGCCTTATAAATACTGTTCCAACTCGAACAAGAAGAATCACTGGAAATCATCCCCACTACTCTGCAAACCATACCAAAAGCGTAAATCTCTTATTTAATCACTAAAATGGGCAAATTGTTTCTCTTTATTACTACTGTCCAGAGTAAAAGAGTGTTTCACTAGATTTCTTCAATAATTCTTTTATTATAAACAGTACTTAATCTTTAAACAAATGGAAAACTAGTTAACAACTTAGCTATAATCAGGAATTAAACTATATGCTCTGAGCCCCAAACAGACACATATAGAACAAGCCAGACAATACAGCTCTGCAGAGCATGTATGTTTTTTTTAAGGCAAATAAATTTGTGGGCCAAGAATCTGAATTCAAAGGATGAAATTGGATGACGTCTCACGATTTCCCATGTTTCCTTCGACAAGATCAAAATGCTGATTGCTATAGAATAATGGAAAATTTTCAAACTGGTCTTTTCAGATCAGATGGAAAATCAGTTTGGCTTAGGTTTTTGAATGGAATTAACTTCATAGAATCTCCTACAGTGTGGATGCAGGTCACTCAGTCTATTGAGTCACACCAACCCTCCAACGAGCACCCCAATTTTTTAATCTATTCCTGTAACCCTGCATTTTTCATGACTAATCCATCTGGCCTGCACACTATGGGCAATTTAGCATGGCCAATCCACCTAAACCACACATTGTTAGACTGTGGGAGGAAACCAGAGCACTGGAGGCAATCTATGCAGACACAGAGAGAATATGCAACACAGTCATCTGAGGGTGGAATCGAACCCAGGTCCCTTGTGCTTGGGGCAGCAGTGCTAACCACTGAGCCACCATGCAGCTTCAGAATTTATGAGGTAGTCTGGGATGCTAATTTCTTTTGGACGTTTCTCAAGTTCTTAGAAATACTTTAGCCTGGCGAGAGATCTTGTTAGCTTGTCATGTTGTGAGGTGAGAAGACAGAGAGATCTTTTAAGCTGCAAGCTTCTTGCGGTCTTTTGTTCCTAGAGAGAAAAGGAACCAGTCTACAAGGGTGTTGCTAGACAAACATCAGTGCATAGGCTACACCACTTCTAAACCAACTATTAAATCCATAATGAAAACTGAAATTGTTCAAAAAATGCAGCGGGTCTAGCAGCATCTGTGGAGAGAAAGCAGAGTTAACATTTTAGGTCCAGTAATCCTTCTTCAGAACAGGGTTGATTTCCAGCATCCCTAGTTCTTTAGTTGTTAATTAAATCCATAAACCTTATCTCTTAACTCTCTAACAAGTTTTGCTCAACTCCTTTCTAGTTACTTGATTTCCAGTAAATAGCGAGTGGCTTACAGCATTCATTGAGCTGTTCATTTGATTTCCAAGAAACCACATATAGTCCAAATAATTTAAAATCCTCCATTAATTAAGAATATGTATTCCCAATACTACTGTCTCCTTGTGTTAGGACAAGAGAGGGTCAAGTAGCAGAAACTGCCATCTGCTGTTACAAACTTTTTTGGGTGGGTTGTAAATTTGTAATTTGTAAACTGAGCCTATACATTTGCATTTACTGCAATTTCCCAATGATACAATTAACAATTGGTCTGGTAAATGGCATAGACCAAAGCATAAAATTATATGCAGACATTAATTGATTAAATAATCAGAATGATTAATGGAACGTTGGCCTTTATAACACAAAGGAGAAAGTGAGGACTGCAGATGCTGGAGATCAGAGCTGAAAATGTGTTGCTGGAAAAGCGCAGCAGGTCAGGCAGCATCCAAGGAACAGGAGAATCGACGTTTCGGGCATAAGCGTTCCTGACCAATTGTGGTATTTTGTGTACTGTTTTGTGCAGGGCATCTTTGAAAGGGTATATTAATTCATCTTGGAATAAGTGCAGCACAAAGTCACCAGAATGTGATCAGGTCTCCAAGCATTAGATTATGAAGAGTGATGACATACATTAGGGTTGTATTTCCTGGAACATATAGAAAGTTAAGGGTGATATGCTTGACGGTTTTGAACATAGCAAATTTTGAGAAGATTTGTAGCTCAGGTTGAGGTTCTGGGTGTGGGTTTGCTTGCTGACCTCGAAGGTTCATTTCTCGATGTTTCGTCATCCTGATGTCAGGATAAGCCAAACAAAGACACACACGAGAATTCCTAGAAGCATGTCTTTCCAACCGGAACTCTATCAACAAACACATCGAGTTAGACTCCATCTATCACCCATGAGAAAAAAACAGGAAATGGCATCACCACAGGAAATTACATCACCAACCCAAAGAAATCCAAACATATAAATAGAAAGCAGGAATTATCAGCAGTGCTTTGCCTGGAGGCCCACTGAAAATGTTACCTCGTAGGGTGACAAAACATCTGGAAATGAACCTTCCAGCTGAGCGAGCAAACCTATATCCAGGTTTTGAACATGTTGAAAGGAATTGATAAAGTAAATAGAAACTCACTATTATCACTTGTGCGGAGACTCTAGGGAAAGGGGACATTACCTTAAAATTGGAATTCCCTCAATGTGTGATAGAAGTGTGGAACACAATGGCCATAAAAAACAGCAGGTGATAAGTAGAAGGTTCGATCTTGGAAGCAAAGCAGCTACAATTTTAGTTCTGACAGTGCTTCTAAATGCGAGAAAAAACATTATGATTTCCAGAACTTTGAAAACGTAAAACCTAACAACACTGATATATATCGATTTAATCAAATTCTTGACAAACATCCATACAGTCATAAAGCACAGAATCAGATCCTTCGGTCCAACCAGTCCATGCTAATCATAATCTAAAACTAAACTAGTACCACCTGCCGGCTCCTGGCTCCAAACCTTTCCCATTCATGTACTTATCCAAATATCTTTTAAATGCTATAATTAGACCCTTATCCATCACTTCCTCTGGAGGTTCATTCCACAGGTGAACCACCCTCTGTGTAAAAAAAAAATTCCCCTCATGTTTTTTAAATCTTTTTCCTCTCACCACATTTTCTCTGAATTTTACTTTTGACAAGCTGCACATTTTATTAAAATTGTGGAAGTAATTGTTGGCTGACCAGATTCTGTTTGCTGCACACATATTTTACAGGGAACTTAATAAAGGTTGGTAAACTAATAAAAATTGAATACATTCCGTTCATAATTTCACGATTAGATTTTCTGTTCCATTGCAGGAAATAGACGATGACCAGCTCTCGGAGCTTTACATCAAGCTATCGAAGTTGGAGCAAGAGATTGAACTTCTGAGAGATGTCAACAGAACCTTAAGAAAAGACAATGTCTCCATTAAGAGCGCTTTAAGGAAAATGAGTGATGGTATGCGGAACCAGCAGAGTGCGCTGTAATGCCAAATGCAAATTTGCTCAGGCTGCACAGCCAACACTGTCTCACTAATTTTGCAGCTTCTTTCTCTTACACATATGGAAATACATGAACAGTAAAATATTTGAACCTGTTTATCCATTTTACTAAGTAGTGGCTGACGTGCACTCCATCTCCATTTACCTGTTTTTATTCCATATCACTCAATTCTCTTGCATAACAAAACTCTTATCACTCTCAGTTTTAAAAATTTCTATTGACTCCGTATTCACCACCATGCTGGAGGAGCATGTTCCAGGTTTCCACCACTGCTCAATATGTGAGCAAACTGGCCTGGTTTCACTGCTAAATAACTTGGCTCTAATTTCATGGGACTATGCCATCCTATTCTGTAATTAAAAACAGAAATTAGTGAGAAAAAAAACTCAGCAGCTCTGGCAGCATCTGCAGAGAGAAATCAGAGTTAATGTTTCAGGTCCAGTTCAGAAACCACCTTATTCTGTATTCCTCCACCAGAGGGAGTAGTTTCTTTATATTTACAGTACTTGGAATTATCGTTTTATGCTTGTGAGTTAGATTAGCATTGAT
This sequence comes from Chiloscyllium plagiosum, assembly GCF_004010195.1. NCBI lineage: Eukaryota > Metazoa > Chordata > Chondrichthyes > Orectolobiformes > Hemiscylliidae > Chiloscyllium > Chiloscyllium plagiosum. The sequence goes on along the minus strand of NC_057718.1, from coordinate 15,511,142 downwards.
ACTTCCAAATTCACAGAAATATGAACCATGTTGGCACCTTGGCTTCATAATTGAACCCTTTAAACCCTGGAATAATTCTGGGTAATCTGCACTGTACCTTTCTAAGACAGAATCTCAGAATTGTTACAGCATGTTCCTGATAAAGAGCTTATGCCTGAAACATCGACTCTCCTGGTCGACAGATGCTGCCTGACCTGCTTTTCCAGCGCCACACTTTTCGACTCTGACTCTCTAGCATTCGCAGTCCTCACTTTCTCATAGCACAAAAAGAGGCCATTCAGCCTATTGGTTTTGTACTAGTTATATTCCCTAGCTTCAATTTCCTTCCCTTTCCTCATATCCCTAAGTACTATTTCTATCTAAATAATCATCCAGTGCCTGCTTGATTGCCTCAGTTGAACATGCCAACACCATATTTGGATATTTATTTCTTAAGGGTCAGTTCCCAAGTTGAGTGATGCCTATACTCAAGGGAGGAGATTGCAGAGCCATTGGCCTTGATTTTTATGTCCTCGTTGTCTACAGGAGTAGTGCCAGAAGATTGGAGGATAGCAAATGTGGTTCCCTTGTTCAAGAAGGGGAGTAGGGATAACCCTAGTAACTATAGACCGGTGAGTCTCACTTCTGTTTTGGGCAAGGTCTTAGAGAGAATTGTAAGGGATAGGATTTATGAACATCTGGATAGGAATAATGTGATCAAGGATAGTCAGCATGGTTTTGTGAAGGGTAGGTCGTGCCTCACAAACCTTATTGAATTCTTTGAGAAGGTGAATAAGGAGGTGGACGAGGCTAAAGCGGTAGATGTGGTGTATATGGATTTTAGTAAGACGTTTGATAAGGTTCCCCATGGTAGACTACTGCAAAAAATACGGAGGTATGGCATTGAGGGTGAGTTGGAGGTTTGGATTAGGAGTTGGCTGGCCAGAAGAAGACAGAGGGTAGTAGTTGATGGCAAAGGTTCATCCTGGAGTGCCGTCACTAGCGGTGTTCCGCAAGGATCTGTTTTGGGACCATTGCTGTTTGTCATTTTTATAAATGACCTGGAAGAGGGGTTAGAAAGTTGGGTGAGCAAGTTTGCGGATGACACGAAAGTCGGAGGAGTTGTAGACAGTAAGGAAGGACATGGCAGGTTACAGCGGGATATAGATAAGCTGCAGAACTGGACAGAAAGGTGGCAAATGGAGTTCAATGTAGCTAAGTGTGAGGTGATTCACTTTGGGAAAAATAACAAAAAGATGGGGTACTGGGCTAATGGTCGGATACTTGGTAGTGTGGATGAGCAGAGGGATCTTGGTGTCCATGTACACAAATCTTTGAAAGTTGCCACACAGGTAAATAGTGCGGTGAAGAAGGCATATGGCGAACTGGCTTTTATTGGTAGAGGAATTGACTTCCGGAGT
>NC_057718.1:15468951-15507713 GCF_004010195.1 Chiloscyllium plagiosum | reverse complement strand
GAAGGGGAGAAAGTGAGCCCAGTGCAGGGGTTTTGGGGGGGTGGGGAGGGGGGTGCAGGGGAAAGAGATGATTTCAATGTGGGTGCAAGTGTGGGGATGGGCTGGGGAGGGAGAAGAGAATTAGCCGAGTGTGGAGGAGAGTGCCAGCCCTGAGGCAACATCAACGAGGTAGGCCTAGCAACAAAAGATGCCATGTGAGAACCAGTGACTTTGACGTGAGTTGGGGCTGGTGAGGCAGTGGTGGCTCTGAGCTGGCTCAGAATTCAAACATAGATGGACATCTCTTTAATCTATATGTTTTCATTTTCTCTTACTCTTAAACCATCAAAATAGCACCTGATTATAGCAACAAATGAAAGTTTTTCAGTGTATTTTATTGTATTTCACTATAAAATGATTTCTGTACTTGAATAGTTGTTATGATTTGGAGATGCTGGTGTTGACTGGGGTGTACAAAGTTAAAAATCACACAAAACCAGGTTATAGTCCCACAGGTTTATTTGGAAGCACACTAGCTTTCGGAGCACTGCTCCTTCATCAGGTGGTTTTGGAGTATAAGATCATCAGACACAGAAGGTATAGCAAAACTTTACAGTGTGATGTAACTGAAATTATATATTGAAAAAGACCTGGGTTGTTTGTTAAGTCTCTCATCTTTAGAATGGGCATGTTAGTTTCAGTTCTTCCATATGTAAATTCCAGAACTTTCTTAAAGTTACATTCTCGTGAACTTTAACAACAGGTGCCATGTTGGTCCAGATAATGCATTGAAGGTGTGACGTACCCTGTGTGAGGCTGTCAGTGCCCCAATGTTTAGACTGATTCTAATTTTAAAAAGGGATTTACAGAATCGTACATGGATTCATGCAGTTTTTGAGCAAAGTAAAATGTTTTTCTGCAAGTACAACTTCACCCCATAAACTTATATGTGCATGTGTTTGTTTCTAAGGGGGGGGTGGGGGGAGCTGTGGTGGGGGCGTAATGATTGCCTGTGAGAAAGTGTGTACGTGTGTGAGTGTAAAGGGGTGTAAGTCTGTGAGACGGTGCGGTAGTGTATATGTGAGCATGTGAGAGACAGCTTGTGTATGAGAGAGGGTCTGCATGAGCGTATGGGTCTGTACGAGTGTATGTATGTAGTGCAGTGGGGTCACCTGTAGTGTGACATGAACCCAAGGTCCCAATTGAGGCCATCCCGATGGGTACCGAACTTGGCTATCAGCCTCTGCTCAGCCACTTTGCGTTGTTGCCTGTCCCGAAGTCCGCCTTGGAGGGTGGTCACCTGAGGGTCCGAGGTCGAATGTCCCAGATTGCGAACGTGTTCTCTGACTCGAAGGTACACTCCTGTCTGTTGATTATGCGGTGTCCATTCAACTGTTGCCGTAGCCTGTGCTAGGTCTCACCGATGCACCATGCCTCAGGCATCCTTGCCTGCAGCGTATGAGATAGACAACATTGACCAAGTCACATGAGTAATTTTAATGTTTGGTCTCATCTTACTTTTCCCTAGCCCCAAGGTCCGATGAGAAGTCTTTCCACCGAAAGAACGCAGAAGCCTTTGGCAGTAAGGGTACACCCAAGGCCAGTTATGAAGTTGACTTTGCCAAGGCTCTGAAAACATTTTACCAAAGCATGAACAGGGTACGGAACCAACTGCTAGGATTGAGGCGCCATCGACCACCGGTATGTTTGATGCAAATTTGTAAAATCTGCATGAAACAACTGATGCGAAGACGAAATAATAAACCTTTGAAGAGTCACAGGATTTGAAACGTTAACTCTGCTTTCTTCTAGTGTATGGGTGTAAGAGATACTGATTTGCCATTTTCTTTCTGTTCAGTCACAGTATAAGTGTTTGTGACTGCAGCTCCACTATTGCAGAGTCCCATAAGTGGACACAGTTTCTCAATCATATCAGACATTATGCATAAATTTCCATACCTGCAACAATTTGAGTTCATAGATGTTAATCTCTACATTGCAGGGTGATGATGATGTTGAAACACTGCGATTGTACCTGGACAACCAAACTCGGATAATAAGGGATTTTGGTGACTCTCTGGAATTGTGCATGAACACTCTGAAGAATGATGTCAGTCTCATTGTTAAAAAGAAGAAGGGGCACAACCTGTGGGGTTCTGTGACAGAGTGAAGCCAGTTTGTTTTAAAAACAATAAACAGTTGATCCTCTCCAGCGGAAACAAATTCTCTTTCCCAAACAAAGTTGTTTGTCTTTTACAGGCTCAGAAATGTCCAGCAACTTGTTTAATAAAAACTGTGAACTTGCTTCATTTTTCTATCAAGGGGGCATCTCCTCCCCCAATCTCTAGAACTTCCTACTTCCTTCTGAGGTCTCTGCCTTCCTCTCATTGTGTTTCTTTTGCCTCTGACTTCCTCTGATCCATCGTTGACAGCAGCACTTTCAACCCCAAGCTCAGTCATTCTCTTCCTAAACTTCTCCCATTCTTCTGAAGGTACTTTATAATATATATTAAAAAAAAATCGATATTTAGACCAAATGTTTGGTCTAATTCCACCTTCATTGGCTCAATGGTGCCAACTTTTATCTGATAGTACTGTTGTGAAGCATCTTGAGATGTATTGCTTGTTAAAAATGCTATACAAATGCAAGTTGGTGTTTTGTTATTACTGTAAAGGAGAACATCTTAAGTGCTCAGCAAGACTTTCCTAATAAGGTCACTATTATAATGCAATTGTTAGAAAGGTGAATATAATCCCAAACACAAGATGATAAATAGATTAAATTGCTGCAGGTTGCATCATACATTTGTTAAAGTAGCATTATACTGTATTTTCTGAAACTTTCTTTCCCTAACTGTATTTTTCCATGCTTTTGCGACATCCATTGCGAGAGATTGTTCAAATAAAACTCCAGAGAACAACTAAGCAGCTGCCAATCTCAAGAAACTCCCAGCAATGTAACTCCTAATTGATCTTAGGACCACCAGAGACAACTTCTCCACAGGATGTACTTGACAAGCAAACAGTATTAAAAGGACAGCCAGTTAAGCAACTACAGTTCTCAACCAAGCTTCACCTGAACCCCAAGGGAGATAAAATTTAACTCAGAATTTAGTAATAAATCATCATAAAAATTAAAATTGAAAGACACAATTAATCCTCTGATTTTCCTAGACTTTTTCAGTACCACTGGATGGGGATTTACAAACACTGGTAATATAGAGAATCCTTCAACAATAGCAAGTAACCTTTGGTTTGTTTAGCTTGGTTTGGGATGCAGTGACACCAACAACAGGGCTTCAGTTCCTGTACTGGCTGAGGTTACTGTGAATATCCGACCTACTCAACCTTGCCCTTTGCTTGAGACATGACCACCCTCAGGTTAAACCATAGTCCTATGGCCTGCTAGGACTAGGGTGACTTAATTAAGGTGCCCAAAGAAAGTATCAGAGCAGCAGTCATAAAAGTACAGGTAAAGTTGAACACAACTCCATGTTAACATCACAACTATGCTTTAAGACCTTAGGTTGGGCCTTACTAACACTGGGTATTAGACATGTTGACAACACTCAGCATTTCAAATAGGATAACCTAACAGCTTGAACAGAGTAACAATATTAGACAGTTGGATCAGGAGTTCCCCCAAACTTTTATACTCCAGTCCCCTTGCAGTAAAAATTAACAAAGTACCTAATTACTTGCTATATCTAAATGCAAACATTTAATATACCTCTGTCATCCATTATCAAGTCTAAAATAATCTGTTCCAGAACATATTGTTCCAACAAATGTTGAATACAAAATGAACTCATCTTCCAGTCTACCTTTACTAATTTGATCAATAAGATTAAAATTTCCCATTATTACGTTTTGAAAACAAGCCCTTTTAACTGACTAATACGCTGTACCATTAGGTGACTGCCTCAATCAGTAACTTCTTTCTTTTGCCATTTATCTTCATCATAACTAATCCTACATTTAATCCTCCAAACCATGATCCTAATTACTGTACTGTTTCCAAATAAACCTGTTGGACTATAACCTGCTGTTGTGTGATTTTTAACTTTGTACACTCCAGTCCAACACCAGCATCTCCAAATCATGTACTGATTTATCCTTCATTAATCGAGTTATCCACCCCTTTCCTTTCTTCTTGATTTCCAAAGAGTGTTAAACACAAATAAATAACAACCACAATAAGCCATTGATAGAATTTTTAATTTGGTTGATAGGGTGTCAATGCTTTTGCCTGCATGATGTTCAGCTTAGAGTACTGTTGCAGCTGCTATAGAGTTAGGGTAAACTGCATTCATCCTACAAGGATTTAAACCTCACTCAAGATTTGTAACTTGTGGGTTGTGGAGAAACTGAGGCAGATGGTGAGCAACATGCCTTAGATTACTCAGCCATGGACTGCTGTAGTCATCAGAATATTGATTGGGCTGGTCTAGTTGAACTATCAGGTAGTTGACGGTGGGGAAACCTGATGATGGCAATACCAATGACTGTCCAGATGCAGTATCTGATTGTTGTTTGAATATAACCATCTTTGGTCATTTTGCTTATCAAACATATCCTTCCACAGATCCTTTACAATCCCACTGATTCTGCACTGTTCCTAATCCCTACAAAAGCAATTAAAACACAAATTGAAATATTTATCTTAACATTATACACCTTGACCATTGCCATCCTGGTTTAATTCCTTAATCATAGCAGAATAGGAATCATTATTTGACTTCACTAGTTTCCAAATCTCCCCTCCCACCTCATCCCAGATCCAACCTTTCAACTCAGCACCACTCTCTTGGCCTGACCTACCTGCCCAATTATCTCCCACCAGTATCCACCTATCACCATCCCACCTACTCCCTCTCAGCCCCACCCATTTATCTCTCACATTCCCCCCCCTCCCTTCTCCCACTTTCCACTCTACATTCCTGATGAAGGGCTTATGTCCAAAACATCAACTCTCCTGCTCCTTGGAAGCTGCCTGACCTGCTGTTCTTTTTCCAGCACCACATTTTCTGACTGACTCTCCAGCATCTATAGTCCTCACTTTCTCCATCATTATGTTTTAGACAATCATATTTTAAAAAGTACCTCTGAGCAAATGAGGCTTGGCAATGATTTCTAGTGAAATTATTGCAAATGTTTTGTACAGATTACATTTCATTGCATTATGTGCTTCCTAGTAATCTTTTGCACTGAAGACTAATATAAAGTATACTTGTGTTTATTACTTCTGAACTGCTCATGTACAAGAGTCCAATGTTTCTACATCTTATTTTGGCAAGATTTCTCTTTTACTTTGCGTGCTGTGATATAGCTTTGTACTTCCTCTAAAGGCCTATTATTCCTTCCTATTTGTAGAAGTGGTCAGTAAATGTTGAGATATCACAGCCTAACTTGATTCACTCTTCACCAAATAAACACAAAGTGCCTTCTAACTTGAAAGCTTGGACATACAACCATCTCTTCTTTCATTCAAGTCACGGTGGCATAGTGGTTAGCACTGCTGCCTCACAGCGCCAGAGACCCGGGTTCATTTCCCACCTCAGGCGACTAACTATGTGGAGTTTGCACGTTCTCCCCATGTCTGCGTGGGTTTCCTCCGGGTGCTCCGGTTTCTTCCCACAGTCCAAAGATGTGCAGGTCAGGTGAACTGGCCATGCTAAATTGCCCATAGTATTAGGTAAGGGGTAAATGTAGGGGTATGGGTGGGTTGCGCTTCGGCAGGTCGGTGTGAACTTAGTGTGGAAACAGGCCCTTCTGCCCAACAAGTAATCTAATCTAAAAAAAAAAATTCTGAAAGCTTAAAGAAAAAACAATACATTGTCAGTTTTTCACCTTGGAACCATTTGCAAGAAATGTCAATGTATGGAAAAACAAACATTCATGTCTTAATTATATATCTAAGACTCATCTTGGGGACTTGGTCTGCTTAAATGAAAATTGTTATTTATATCTTTACACCAGTTTGGAAGCTTCTGGGACATTTAGAGTATGTTCCTTGTGGAATCTATTATTTCGGTTCTTAAATTTAGCTTACTTAGTAAAAAGGTAACAATATCCCAAAAATATACAGCCTGCTGTTCACTGGACACAGTTTCAGCTAAAAGCTGGATGCTGGCACACTGATAGTTTTGGCCAATTGACATTAGAACACCAATTTGCATCCTGACATTGACAAGGGCAAGACATTTTGGACAACATGCTTTAGATTTATCAGTATTGCACCAAAAAAAGGCTTAGTTACCCTATCCCAGAAGAAAGTGAGGACTGCAGATGCTGGAGATCAGAGTCAAAAAGTGTGGTACTGGAAAAACACAGCCACTCAGGCAGCATTTGAGGAGCAGGAGAGTTGACGTTTCGAGCACAAACTCTTCATCAGGAATGTTCTATTCTTCAGCTACCCTATCCTAGTGGTCACATGGACCAGTGATAACATTCCTACTTTTGGGCTGGAAGCTTTGAGGAATCCCATGCCAGGACTTGCTGGCCCTGAAAGGTATATTCGAAATGTCACCAAACAGGTTGGTTTGGGAGAGTCTCCTAGTCAACCATTCTGCAGAATGGTACATCACTGCAGTACACCACTGCAGTACACTGTATGCCCGAAACGTCGATTCTCCTGTTCCCTGGATGCTGCCTGACCTGCTGCGCTTTTCCAGCAACACATTTTCTACACTGTCGGTAAGTATGGACCAATCCAATGGAAGTGCTTGGCCAAATCCAGGGAGGGGCGGAGGGACAGACACAGAGACCCTATAACAAGAGTCCAGAATGGTGTTAGAATTACAGGTGGTAGTATGATTTTCAATTCTTCTTCCCTTGTAACATGTTGAATATAAATAGAATAATTGCAATTCAATTTAAAAATACAGTGACAACTTTGAAATGGTTACATTCAACAAGTTTAATTACCATCAGAACACTCAATCCTCAAAAGCAAGTCTCAAACTATTTAGCATTCGTTCATTATATTACAACATGAGCTAACTACTGCGAAAAAGCTGTTAATTATCAAGTACAAATCTTGTCAGTGTAGTAAATAGCAGGACAATGAACCACCACACTCAGAGGACTCAAATCGTGTGGAAGCACTTATGCTTCAGGCTTGCTGATAACATTGAACTCAATGCCATATTTGTTCAGTCTTTCAATCAGAGTTGTCTTCGAGAATGCTGCTCCAGGTGAGTACACCCCACCCCTAGAAGGAAGGAGGAACAAAAATAAGAAGTTTGAAACTATGAACAGCCTTTTCAGCTCCATTCAGGAGCTCAAACTGAAGACACCCTGGAGGTCTTCAAATCTAAAGCAATTAGCTCAATCACTGGAAGATAATAGTATTCTTGCAAGAAACTATTCAAATCTGTGCATCATTTAATATTTATAATCAAACAGAACCAGTCGTCCATATTGAAATTTAAAAAGCAAAGTGGAACAATATTTCATGTGCAACTGACTTAAAAAGTGTACAATAAATAGTTAAAATCTAATAGAAATAATTTTCTCTAATAAAAACAATCTGCATAGAGTGAAAATAGGCCAATTGTGACACCAACAACACATGTCAGGATAAGGAAGTGAATTAGTCAAATTGGTTCAGTTTTTTTTTAAATAGTAAAAGGACTTTACTCGAAACACTAGTTACAAAACAAGAACTTTAAGGTGAAATATCTTCATACACTGGAAATTGTGGGGTGAAAGGCAATTAAAGTTAAATACATGCATTGATTCATTAAGATAACACGTAGATTTCTAACAAGAAGGAATTGAGACATATTGAGAACGATTAAGCAAAGTTGATTTTTGACAAAGACAGGAATAATCTTATGGCTTTCACCCATTATCTCCTTTCAGAATTAAAATTTACACAATGAACTAATTTGCTTTCCTGTGCTTGTGGAAGATCTATATGCATTATCAGTTTATTATTGTAAGATGTGGCTATGCAGAATGAGAGAAATGGGAACGTTGATACACTTATTTTGTGTTTTCTGGATTAAGCTTTTAGACTCAACAACAGCATTTCAAAATTATTTCACACAGTCTAAGTTCTGAAACTCACCGATTGGGCAGAGACTTGTGTTCCCAAAGTATTGTAACAGCTGCCTGTACCATAGCTATTGGGGTCGCAATGTAACCAGGTTCTGGTAAGTAAAATAAAATAGAAGTTCTGAAATAAGGCCAACAGAAAAGTAACCACTTGCACCATCGAAAATTGAAAATCATGCTCTTAAGCAAAAGTACACTTTCCTTTGAAAGCAAACATTTGCCATACAATGTTCTATCACCAAAAGCCCACCATTTGCAGAAAAAGAGGAAGCTATCAAGATAACATTGGACTTTCTTTTCAAATTATTTAGTTATTATTTTATCAGGTGATGCATCAAAGTATACAAATATAATTTTAACAAAGAAATTCCAGGCTTTTGGAAAAATTTAAAGTATTACAACAAAAATGGTAGTCAGCAAAGAAGTCTTGGTAAAAACTATACAAATCACTAGTTAGACCACACAATACTGAACAGTTTCAGTCCCCTTAGCCAGGAAGGGATCTACTGACATGGGAGACAGTCCAAAGGGAATTCGCTGGACTAGTCCTGGGTAAGGAGTGATTCTCTTATGAGGAGAGGTTGAGTCTGTACTCATTTGTGCTCAGAAGAATGTGAGGTAACTTTATTGATACACACAAGATTCACTGGCCGGGGTGGGGGGTTGTTTTGATTAGTAAAGAGAATCAACATTTATGAGAAAAATACAGGAAAGAGGAGTTGAGGATTATCAGATTTCATTGAATAGATGACGACTCAATGGGCCAAATAGCCTACTTCTGCTCCTATGTCTTACAGCAAAAAGAGATGCAAGCAATAAGTCTAATTGTGATAGATTATTTTTCAATGTGTTACTAATTGAATTGCTAGATGCTTAAGCTTAATCAGCAATTTCTAATCAATGTGAAGACCCATTAGTGAAGAGGTCACCGATGAACATTTAATGATCAAATACTGGGAATGTCCTGGTTCATGAATCACAAAAAGCAAAAAACCAAATTCAGAAGGGAATAGGTAAGGCAAATTAAATATTGGCCTTTATTTCAAAGGGAATGGAGCATAAAGTTACGGAGATTTCACCAAAACTACACGATATTGTGTACATTAGTATGTTTTTAGCAAATATACAATCAGACCACAGCTGGAATACAAAAGAGTTTTGGGCCCTTATCCAAGGAGAGGTACACTGACATTGCAGGCAGACCAGAGAAAGTTCACTTGGCATGGAGGGAGTGTCTTACAAGATCAGGTCAAGTAGATTGGAATGTGAAAAGGAAAAGATGACATTATTGAAACATACAAGATTCTTGACAGAATAGATGCAAAGAAGTTGTTTCCCCAGTGGGATAGTTTAGGACCAGTTGGCATAATCTTAGAATATATGGTTGAATATTTAAGATAGAGAAGAGGAGAATACTTTCTCTCAGGTGGTGGTGGTAAATTTGTTGAAGCCAGGTCATTACGTTTATTCAAAGCTGAGATAGACAGACAGAATTTAATCAATAAAGGTAATCAAAAGTTATGGAGAGGAAGGAGGGAAGTGTAGTGAAGGATTATTAGTTTAGCCATGACCTCATTGAATGGTGGAACAGATTCAGTAGAGACTAAAGTAGGCCATTCAGCCCCTTGAGCCTTCTATCAAAATAAAAAGCTTACACTGTGCTAGCATCTTCACGGAAATTTCATTTTCTTCATTGGGAGTAAAACCAAGGATAGCTTTGTGGATCCATGGAAAGTAAGCTATGCAGGTAAAGACTATAACTTGATAAGAAATAGGAAGTATCAGAGGTCATTCAGCCCCTTGAGCCTCCACAGCCATTCAATAGGATAATGGTTGATTCAACAGTCCTCATATCCACTTTCCTATTTTCCCTATTACCCTTAATTTCTTGACTGATCAAGAATCTATCTCAGCCTTAAATGTAAGCAAGGACTCTGCCCCCACAACTCTGTGAAAAGCTTTGAGAAAAGAAATTCCTCATGTCTTGAACTGGTACCATCTGGTTCTAGACTCTCACGCGAGAGGGGAAACATCTTCTCAGCATTTACCCTGTTGAGCCCCTCAAGAATCCTGTATGTCTCAATGAGATCACTACTTTTTCTTCTAAACTCCAGCAAGTTCAGTCCCAATCTATGTAGCCTTTGCTCATATCAGGGAATCATCTTTGTGAATCTTTTGTGAACTGCCTCTAAGAAAATTATATATTTCCTTAAATAAGTGGACCATAAAAGACTTGACACTGGAAATTCCATGGATTTGGCAAAGCCAACCATTAACCAAAGGTCACTTATTACAAATTGGATAAAGGTAACACCATAAAAGATAAAAAGAAAGAGCAATACAAGATGAAAACTAAAAAGAAGGAGGACACAATGTGGGGACAAGTCTGGAAAAAAAACAAAAGGAAAGCAAACCATAATCAAAAATTAAGTTTCCTGAATACAGGCAGTCCTCAGATTGAAAAGAGGTTTCGTTCACAAGTCAATTTGTACGCAAGTTGGAACACAATGCAGGACAATATAAAATAGCAATTTGTAATTAAGAGGAAACATTCATCTTTCAGATCTTTAAAATTATAAATACACTCCTGTATGGAATTGTGTTTTACAGTGTTTAAGTCAAATGTTTAAAATCAGGAAGTCTTGACTTAAAATCAGGTTTATTGTCACATGTACAGGGATAGGAGTATAGCAAAAGGAATACAATGGCGCCATTTCCAGCACCATCTTAGGTACAAACATACCTAGGTTCAAAATCTTAGATATAAATTAGAAAAGAAAGAAAGAAATAAGAACGTACAAGTTCAGCATTACAGTCTTTATAAGGTCGGAAGCAGAGTGCGGGCTCCCATGCGGTCAGTAAGGCATAGAGTTCACACTGGTTCAACTCTCCACCACCATGCGGTTGGAACAATGCAGGTAACGAGAAAGGAAGAAAAGGAAAGGAAAGAAAAGAGCAAGAGGAAAAAGAAAAGAAATGGATGAGTTCTGGCTTAGGAGCCTACCCGGCTGCCATCTTGTGCGCTTACTGTACATACATCAATGAAAGCATCAACTTTCATTTCCTGTACTTTAGCTTGGTACTCTTTCATTCATATAAAATGAAAAGGTAAAGAAAGGGAAGGAGAAAGAAATTGCTTGATGGGCAATAACGTCAAACCAGATAACAGCAATAATTATACTTTATCTTTAAAGCTTGCCATCTTATCTTTTCAGTTCCCATTACTAACTCAGTTGTCTATAATCATCTGCTAATCAGTAGTAAGTACTGCTCTGAGCACAGTACAAGTGTCAAGGAAGGGTTTTAGATTTGTATAATGCGGTCATGTAATGCAAAGCATTTCGTAGAAAGGATTGTATTAAAATGCATATTTAAATAAAACTGGAACTGCAAGATCACAGAAGCATCTACAATTTAATAATTGATGAGATTTAGGCGGTGGTGGGTGAGATAGGGTTGTGAAGATCATTCTTTGGATAGACCTACTTCTCAGCTGCATGCAGGTATACTTTTAAAACAAAAGCATTAGTTTCAGTACAGCACACTGTATTCATTAAAAAGGAAATGCAAAGTGACTATGTGCACTGGAAAGACAACATAAATGTATTCAAACTACAAATTAAAGTTCTCCATCTCTCTCTCTCTATCTTTCCCTATGTTGAATTATGCTGCCTAACCTTGACATGTACTGTCATGTACTTGCTTACCACAAGAATCTGCATCTAAGCTCTTCCATCCACAATTAAAATTCTCATTATTGTTTTCAAATCTCTCTATGGCTTGGCCCCACCCCATCTCTAATCTCCTCTCAATCCTCATTCCCCTGGTCTCTTGGGCATCCTAATTTTAATTCTACACAGAAAAGAGTGCTGAAGAAACTCAGGAGCTACTGTCTGCGGAGAGAAAGCAGAGTCCACATTTGGGTCAGTGACCCTTCTTCAGGCCTGACTGTAGCTAGGAAGAGGTTGGTATATATGCTGAAGATCCTATTAGATAGAGAAGCAGAACTTCAAGGTAGGCATTCTTGGAAGGGAGCTAAACTCTAAACAAAAAGCAAAGAACTGCCGATGCTGGAAATTTGAAACAATTTTAACTGCTCCACCAGTGGGAGCTGCTCCTTCAGCTGCCTAAGCCCCTAGCTCTAGAATTCCTTCACCTAATCTTCTTTCACTACAGAGATATTTATTAAATAAAAAAAACTCAGTTGAACTTAAAACACAGTGTATTTGTCATCACCATCACTTTTCCCTGAAAATTCCAAGTAGGTATAAGAAATGGTGAGTACTTCAGACTGAGGCTAGTTTGTATTAAACATCACCCATACCTGGCCCTCTCACTTGAGTGCAGATTTTTACTGAAGGTTTGCCTTGCTGTGGATCTACATCTTCTGGATACCCTTCACCAAAGAAGGTCAAGCTGAAAGAGGTGCCTTCCATCTGGAAAGTACAACACAAGTTTCTTTTGAAAACAAACAGTCTATTTTGCTTCGTTGCAGATTATTTGTTACAGACCTTTATTGTTGTTTGATTTACACAGCAGCCTCAAATTTCAATTTGCTTTGCTGCTCTACATTTTAAAAAAAAAGGTCATCAGGATAGTTATGCTCAATACATTTAACTGAAAAGTAAAAATTAAAACAAGCTTGCATACAACTGAGCCAAATGCTGATAACTGAACAATTTGTTAGGGCAGATTCTGAAATAGTTTATTTCATAATAGAGAAGTGATTGCACCATAGCTACATCTCCATGTCTGGACTGTGGGAGGAAACCCACACAAAGATGCGTAGGTTTAGTGGACTGGCCATGGGAAATGCAGAGATAGGGTAGGGGAATGGTCTAGATGGGATGCTCTGCTGAGGGTCGGTGTGGATTCAATGGGCCGGAAGGCCTGCTTCCCTACTGTAGGGATTCTATGATACATTGAATCATGTAGAATTTCAGATATACAAATCTGAAAAGTGAGAGAAGTTGATAGTTGAAGGAGCTCTCAAATAAAATTACTTTGAATGGTCTATCCAGAAACAAAATCAATTAGTTTTTAAAAAGTGAAATGGGTATTTCAACTTTTTTTAATTAAAAAAAGGTCTTTCAGAGACCAGGAGCACATGTCAGGACAAATAATTTCTCCTATCTTACTAAAGTTCTAAGGATTTACTGTTAGTCTCCCTTTTTACTTTACTGAAATGAAGACAGTTCAAAGAATTCTAAGTTCTCCATCACAATGCAGCATGCACAGCAATACTGAAATAGAGTGAATAAAGAAATCTACCTGTAAGTTTAGAATTGACGATGGCCTAAAAATAAAAGAAGTTCAACACAAAATGAAACAACAACAAAAAAAACAAAATTAACATACCTGTTTTTTGGTTGGTCCTTGTCTTGTAAAATATCCAAACGAGAAAAACTCTGGATACTACATGTTAAACAGAAAGCAATAAAAATTACATATTCTCACCAAAAACTGATTACGTTTTTTAAAAAAAGTGGTTTATAATAATATTCTTGTGTAAATCATAGATACAAGCTACTTACTTTGATTAGAAGATTTCTTCCCAATTTACACTTTGTGAAACACCAGAGAAAGAAACCAGCTACCATTAGAAGTATGACTGATCCAATTCCACCTACAGCAGCGTAAGCACCATATTGGACCTAAAGTTACAATATCAAATTGGGTTACAGCAACTAATTATAGTCAATTAAAAGGAATACCCAAAAGTTGAAAGAGTCTATTGATAGATATAACTATAATCACAATGAACTTCCGTTAAGTGCTATGCTTGGACCGGACACAATTTTGTTCAATTAAACAGAGGAATATTAAATTGCTGATTTTTCAAATTTCCTTAAGACTACATAGTCCCTTTTCTCTGTTCTTTCTCTACAGCCCTGACACTGACAATATGCACCACACATGCCTATACCGACAAACCCAAATAATCAGGTGGGATGTACACAGTAAAATGGTTTCTTGTGAAAATTTAAGTTTCCATGTAGCAGTTTATAAATGCTTTCATTCATTTATTCCAAATGTGCATGTGTATATGTACACACTCAAGTTTGCTTCATTTTCCTTTGTTTTATTTATCAGCAATATTCTTTAATATTTTGATACTTTCATCCAATACATAAAGAGTGTTTGGTTACATCACTGTACTCATGATCCCTCATCAGTATTCTGCTTGCCTTTTCTCCCTGCTTTTTTGATTCCACTATTGGTCATCATTTTATTTTTGATTCTGAAGAATAATCCACAAGGTCATAAGAAATAAAACAGAAGTAGGCCATTCCACACCTTGAGCCTACTCCACGATTCAGTAGGATTGTAGCTAATCTGACACTCCTCACGTCCACTTTGTTGCCTTTTCCCCACAACTCTGGATTCCCTTACTAATCAAGAATCTACAATCAGCCTTAAATGTACACAAGGACACTGCCTCCATAGCTCGCTATAGCAAGGAGCTCAAAAGAGACACAACCTTCAGAAAAAAATCCTCCTCACTTCAGTTTTAAGTTGGCACTCCTTAATCCTGAGAATATGCCTTCAGTCCTGGACTGTCCCATGAGGAGAAACATCTTCTCAGCATTTACCCTGCCAAGTTCCTTAAAATCTTATATGTTTCAATGAAATCACTTTTCATTCTTCTAAACTCCCACTGAGTAGATCCCTAACTGGTTTCGTTTTTGCTGATGACATTCCCTCCAGACCAGGGATCATCCTGGCTAACCTTCTCTGAACCATCTCCAATGAAACAGTATCTTTCCTTAAAGAAGGGAACCAAAACTTCTCTCAGTACAGCAGATGTGACCTCACCAGAACCTTGTGCAGAAGCAGCAACACTTCCCTACTCTTACATTCCAACCCCTTGAACTTGACTGTTCCTGCCACCGAGCTTAAACTGGACAAGTTTCCAGCAGTTTTTCTTCAAAAATCTACTTCTTCACGTTTGAGCCAGAAATGCTCACGATAAGTCCACATAAGGTCTTAACACTAAATGGGCATCTCATTTTCTTGGCAGGTCACATAAAATTCCAACAAAATTACTCAGGCTCTGCAAAGAGCCAACTACATTGTTGGAACGGCTATAACTTGTAGACAGTTTCAGCTTTTGAGGGGGCGGAAATCACATGAATTGCATTTTTACCTCTTATTTTTGAAATATTTAAAGCCATATTCAAGGCATTTAAGAAAAGCTAAACAGACCATGAGTTTCTTACAAAAAAGTGCAGGTTTCACGGAAGCTAAGAATGTACTTACGGGGCTTTCTTTCAAGTTCTCATGCAGATAACGTTGGGTGCGTTTAACTACAGAAGCATCAGATCCCATGAATGGGATAGCATATTGATTCAATGCGTCATTATAAAATACTGATCCTCTGTGGAGGAAAAAAAATTCAAAGAAGCTTTTAGCCAAGCACGTACATTTGTTCATTATACAACACATGTTTTGAACTCTACCACATCAGGGAGAACTGCCATCTTTTCAGTTGCTTTTCCTTTTTGCTAAAAATACATCTCTTTAAAATAACACCACCCTGCTTTTTTGAAAAAAAAAAATTGAGCTTTACATCACTGTAGACTTTATTTAAAGAAATACATTGGTATTTTATACTTAGCAAAGTTTTGTAAATGAAAAGCACACAAGAATTAAGTAATAAGTCAGACCTATATATTACTTGCCATTTGGAATGGCAAACCAAGCACACAATAGTTTTCCTTGTAGCAAATCAAGGTCTAGGTCACACAGTATAAAACATTCATTTTATGTTAGTGAAGGCAAATCTTTGCACTCAAGCAGAGAAAACAAAGGGAAATTCAATGTATAGCAAATAGACAAATATTATTGCTGTCAGATGTGAAAGAAATGTTTTAAAGCAGTGGACTTTAACAAATGGGAGGCAGTGTGGAGACATCTAGAGCATTTCATGAAAGTGTTGAAAGGGTACAAAAGCACATATTTATTAGAAAAATATCAAACTTAAAAACTGCTAGTCTCCTTAGTTAACAAAATATACTATTCCTTTCAAAAGCAGCATTACTGAAAGTTTTGCCTATTTCTTGCGTGGGCGGCACGGTGTGGCACAGTGGCTAGCACTGCTGCCTCACAGCGCCAGAGACCCGGGTTCAATTCCCACCTCAGGCGACTGACTGTGTGGAGTTTGCACGTTCTCCCCGTGTCTGCGTGGGTTTCCTCCGGGTGCTCCGGTTTCCTCCCACAGTCCAAAGATGTGCAAGTCAGGTGAATTGGCCATGCTAAATTGCCCGTAGTGTTAGGTAAGGGGTAAATGTAGGGGTATGGGTATTCGGCGGGGTGGTGTGGACTTGTTGGGCTGAAGGGCCTGTTTCCACACTAAGTAATCTAAAAGGTTGGTACAGAAAGCATCAAGAGCGTAGTCTAGTGAAACATAGAAAATAGGTGCAACAGTAGGCTATTCAGCCATTTCAGCATGCATCACCATTCAATATGCTCATAGCTAATTTTTCAATTTTAGTATCACTTTCCCATTTCTCTCCAAACCCCTTGATTCCTTTAGCCTCAAGGGCCAAATCCAGCTCCCTCTTATGTAATGAACTGGCCCCAACAGCTTCCTGTGAATGAAGAAATTCTTCTTCATCTCAGTCCTGAATGGCATACCACTTATTCTGAGACAGTGACCCCTAGTTCTGGACATCGGGAACATTTTAACTTCCACTGAGCATATACAATTTTTAATACAGATGATTGTAAGCTAATGTACAATAGTCAACAGAAAACCCAAATCATGCACAGAGATTATATGCTGCCTCAGTGCATGATTGTAAATTTCAGCCATACATTGTTAATGTGCCTTCAACTATTGAGGAGAAGCACATAGTATCAACCTTGATTAAGTAAAGACTGCTTTTACACGGAATTTGTTTTTCTCACCTCCGTGTTAGCTTGGTCCCCATAATTGGAAGGGGTTTATGTCCAAACTGTCTCCTCAGTTTTCTCAGATTATCCTGATCAGACAGTCCATGGACTGCCGACTGCCAAGTTCCTTCATGAAAACTGGCACCCTATTAACAAGACAGAAATGGTTCGGACAAGCAGAAATCTCATACTAAATGCACAGACAATTTTCTTAAATCAGTCAGTCCAATTATTATCAAAAATGGTTGAAATTACAGTATATTTCTTTATCAAAAACCTGCCTTTCACTTGGCACAATTACTGTTGGTTTAAATTTACAATGAAAGGATGGTGATATTTTCAGCCCTGGAACTCATTTGAAACTGTTGAGAGGTCTCCCAGATTTCTGATAAATGTTTATCCTTTAGTTGGTTCCACCAAAAACAGACAAATCCAGTCACTTTTCATTTCTGAGTAAAAACTTGAGCACATCAAGTTTGTGCTACTTTCAAAAGTAACTAATCAACATGAGGAAACGGAGGATGATTCAATTTGGAAGCAGAAAAGAAATACGTTATTCTAAATACTAGGCTTCTCCAGTGCATACCTCTATCAAAATTATCCTAAAATATGTAATTTAACAGAGATACTACAATTGGCTTACAAAAACTGTTAACATTTATTCAATCTCTGCATCACAGAGATAAGAATCACATGGAACATGCAGAACAAAAGGGGCAAAGGGGCAATTAAATTCAGAAAGTAAGGTTGTTAATAGGTAACAATAATAATAAACCCTGGCAGAAACATGCCCTTCCTCCAATGTGCACTGTAATGTTCACCTGGGATCGTTATAAAACAAACCATCCTCTGAATAATCAAACTTGAATTAATTAATTCACTGGACCTCTTTAAAAAGATCAAGACCACTAAATATGGTCTGTTCCCATTTGATCCTTGGTGTGTACTGATCGAAAATCATAACTTGTATCTTCCTGTGATCATGGTGGAGGTATTTTTCAAAATAAATCCTGTGTATTGCTCTCCATGTTGATTGGCCTTGCAGTATGTGTATCAATGTCTTATCCTCTGGACTATCTACTGCTACTGCACTGTAACTGCTGGCATCATCAGTGTGCACACAGAATTGAAATCCAGTGTTAACTCTATCCATACACATAAATGGTGTCACTGACTAAAGGAACTCTAAAAAGACAACTTGCTTGCTGCTTTGAGTGGGGGCAGTGAGCAACTTGCAATTCCAGGATTTGCATTAAATTAAAGCATTTTATTACCCCTTTTTGATGCAGACACCTCACTGCGCCATTGCTGCCAGACACAGATACTACATCTGTATGGGCACATCGTGGCCCCAATAGTTTTGAAGCCAGAAATACAACCTTCTTTCCTTTGCTGATTTAAGTGAACAGTTCCAATAGTTCACCCCTCCAAGATTCCAAGATTAAGGTTACAGAATGTTGATGAGTCATGGGGTGTGAATAGTAAACATACCTCTGCTTTTTCTCATCTGTTCAGAAGGGTATCCTGCAGTTATGTGTGTTTCTAAATGTATTTACAGCAACAATTTTGGTTTAGAGTTTCAGACTTTTAACAAGTTTGGGATCTTAAACATATCATCTAATACCAGCATCTCTTGAAAGCCTTGACTGAACAAACCCCACTGCACACTCAGACAATGCATTCCAACCCCTAACCATTTGCCGAGTGCAAAAGCCATTCCTCGGACCTCCATTGTTTCTTATACAATTAGTTTAAATCTGGGCCCCTTTGTTCTTGATCCTTACAGCAGTGGGAACAGTTTTTCCCCATCTGCTCTGTTCACACTCAACATGATTTTAAATAGAGTACCTTTATCAAATCTCCATAGGATGCATAGTAAGTAAGTTTGCAGATGACACCAAAATTGGAGGTGTAGTGGACGGCAAAGAAAGTTCTCTCAAACTACAACACGATCTTGATCAGTTAGGCCAATGGGCCAAGAAGTGACAGATTTGAGTTTAATTTAGATAGATTAAACTATCTGCATTTTGGAAAGGCAAAATCAGGGCAAGACTTCTACACATAAATGATAAGGTCCTTAGGGGAGTGTTACTGAACAAGGAGACCTTGGAGTGCAGGTTCATAGTTCCTAGAAAGTGGAGTTTCACGTGGATTGGATAGGGAAGGGCAGCATTTGGTAGGTTTTCCTTTATTGGTCAGAGCATTGAGCATAAGAATTGGTAGGTTATGTTGCAGCTGTACAAGACATTGGTTAGGCCATTTTTGGAATACTGCTTGCAATTCTGGTCTCCCAAATATTGGAAGGATGTTGTGAAATTGAAAGGATTCAGAAAAGATTTACAATGATGTTGGTAAGGGTTGGAGGGTTTGAGTTATCGCGAGAAGCTGAATAGGCTGGGGCTATTTTCCCTGAAGCATCAGAGGCTGAGAGGTCACCTTATGGAAGTTTATAAAATAATGAGGTAGAAGGATAAGGAAAATTGACAAGGTCTTTTCCCTGGGGGGGGGAACTAAAGGTCTGTTTCCATGCTGTACATCTCTGACTCAACCAGAGCAACACTAAGGGAGAGTTGATAACAAATTAAATCTATTCTAAGTTGGTTAATTGGATGGATGCAAACATATACCAATATAAATAGCAGAGTTTATTATTTCAACTACGTTACATGAAAATCGACAAGAAACAAACCTCAGGTCCTGATTTTATTAATACGAAGCTTTCAACTGCAGTTAGAGTACCTGAAAAGTAACAATGCAAAATTCTGAATGACTAGTTCTCCAAAGTACCTGTTTAAAACAAAATCCCAAATTATCAATTATATCTTAAATATTTTTCATAATTCTCAACCATCCACAAAAATTGGATCACACCAGAGACTGCTGAACCACACAATTTTTCAACTGACATTACATAATGAACTACAAAGAAAGTTTGAAGAGCGTCTAATTAGAAGCATTTCACTGGCCAATGGATGATTATTTGCATAAAAATAACATGTAAGGGTACCAAGGAAAAAGAAGACAGGCACTAGGTAATGATGCTCATTTAAGAGGCAGTACAGGCATGATTGACCAATTACCATCCTTCAGCACTGATGGAAGGAATTCTATATCCCAGTTATCCAAAATAGTCTCACTTAGGCATCGAATTTGGCTCAAAATCATGACACCTGTTTTTATGTAAAGTTGAAACAGAATTAAGAAATTAAGAAATTGAAAATGGCAAACAGAAGGTGTTGCTAACCAACATAAGAAACAACAGCAATCAGTAGCTTCATTTTTGTTGAAGGTAGTCACTCAATGTGCAATTGAAACCATCAACCAATTGATTCTCAGAGTGCCCACAGAAATTAGATCAGTTCTGTTAATCAGAACTGGAATTTTGTGTCTTGAAATACAACCGATTACCAAAAATAAAAGATAAATAAAATACTGGATTGCAGGGTGGTATTCCAAATATATACCAAGTTTCTTAAGGTAGTTATCTTCATTACAAACCCTGAGCTACTTTCCAAGGAACAGACTGAAAACCTAGAAATAACAATCACCGCAGGTTTTGTGAATAATGCTCTTTATCGAGATGAAGCAGCATGTTAATGTACATCTCAAGTTGGCAAATCAGTAAATGTTCTCTTTCCAACTGGTTACCTTTCTTCTTTCAACACTGACTCATCTTACTCCAGAAACCTGATGCACGTCTAAGTCAACTAACATTTGTATGTGAACTTGGAGTCCAAAAGAAATCATGTTCAAAATGCAATCTGTCACTCACTGATTGGGGAGGTGATGGCCTAGTGGTATTATTGCAAGATTATTAATGCAGAAACTCAGCTAATATTCTGGGGACCTGGGTTTGAATCCTGCCACAGCAGGTGGTGGAATTTGGATTCAATTTTTTAAAAAAATCTGGAATTAAGAATCTAATGATGACTATGTCCAGTGACCCTTCTTCAGAGCAATTCTGAATGTTAACTCTTTGTCTCCACAGATGCTGCCAGACTTGAGTTTCTCCAGCAATTTCTGCTTTTGTTTTACCTTGCTATTGACTTTTCCCTATAAGTTATTTCATACTGCACAAAGAAGCAACATGCAGCTGACAGACATTGACACATCAAAACACATCTTAAAATGACATAGCAGACAAAACTACAACTCCTGAGTAAAGTCTGTCTAGATAGAAATTGAAGGATTCAGGTGTCTTGTAATACTGGTGGTGCTACAATTGTACATTTTAAATCAGTTACCCATTGTAAATTACCTTTCAATTGGTTCCTGGTAAACAATACGCCCATATCTGCTGGAATGGAATCAAAACCACAGCTTCCAACTATATATACTCCTTTTTCAGCAGCTTGATGGTCATATTTTAGTTGCATGCCTTCCAAAAACTGTTAATGACAAAATAATGCAAATTTTCCTTTTTCTTTAAAAATAATTATTGAATCAAATTACAGCATTGAAGAGCAAAAAATTATTTGACCAGCTGGAAATCTGAATTAAATGCTAAATTCTGGAAAAACACAGATGGGTGATCAGCATTTGACAGAAATTTATGTTAATTCAGAGGGGGAAAAAAAAATCTGAATCCTGATGAAGATACTTAAAGTGAATTTATTGTTTTTGGGTGCTGACTGACCCATTTATGAAAAGACTTCTGTTTTCAAAATAACCTATTGTTAACAGATTGCTTATTGATACTTTCTTGACAATTTCATGTAGTAAGTACAAAGAAATTTTCATTAAACTTTTTCAAATAATGATAAATCACTTCAAGTAAGAGGATAGATTACAAATCTGCGTTAGCATTCCCTTGATTTGAAATGCTCACTAATCAATATCACAAGTTTCTTCCATTTATCTTCATGTGATTGAACAGATTGATATTAAATCTGCAGTTCTTTGGGCATGTAGACCAAGTGTCCCATGAGATAGGAGGAGTGTGCTGGGACAGATTCCATATAATGTTTCAAAAGAGAGTTGGATATATATTTTGAAAGTGCTAAATTTAGAGAGTTATGGAGTTAGGGCTAGAGAATGGGACTAGCAGAATATCTCCCTGAGGAGCCAGTACAAACAGGATGGTTTGAATGGTCACCTTAAATACAAATTCTATGTTTCTATTTACAATGAGGAAAATACACAAAACAGTATTTTGAACACATTAAAACTATTGAGTAATATATATAAAACAGCCTCTGTTGGGAAAGTGACTTAATTATGATCTTTTTAAAATAAAAAAAGAGAAAAACATCAATACCTGAGGTTCACCACTAATATCAACGCAGTGAGTTCCATTTTCAACACAGGCCTTCACCACTGGCTCACCGAAAAATCTGTACTATAGACAGATTATCTTGGGTCAGTTATCAGCAAAATCAAGTTGGACCATTGCAATTCTTTAGTGTAGTTCATTACATAAAGAGACACTTATTTCTAACAGCTCAAAAAAAAAGGGCAATTATGTGGACAGGAGGTCAGAGTCAAAGTAAAAAGAGAAGTTAGGCTAAGAGACAGTTGAAATACAGTGGCAGACAATTGTAGGTAATTTCACATTTCAGCAAAGTATACATTCCATTGAGGAAAAAAATAAATGCGAGTAGTGCAAACTATCCCTGACTAAGGAAATTAAAGTTTTTTTTCAAATTTGGTACAAAAAGCGTACAAGGATTGTAGCAGGCAGGTCAGAATATTAAAAAATACAAATTATTGAAAAAATAATGAAGTACATGAGAAAAATAGCTAGAAATACAAACATTAACAACTTCTTTAGGTAAAGTAAATGTTGATCCTCTAAAAGGTGTCTGGGAAATTAGAAATGAAAAAGAAGAAAGTGGGAGATGAATTGAACAGATATTTTGTATGTCTTCACTATGCAGGATAGAAATAACATCTCAGATTAATTATAAACCAAGAGATGAAAGCAAGGGAGGAACTTACTATCAATAACCAGGGAACTGAGAAAACCGGAAATACTGGAAATGAAAGCTAATAAAAAGTCAAATAACCTGACAGATTTCATCGTTGGGTCTTATAAGAGCTGGATGCTGAGACAATAGACGCAATGGCTTTAACTTTCCAAAATTCCCTTGGTTCTGGAAATGCCCCATAAGAGTTAATTTAACTCTTTTCAAGAAAAGGAGGACATCACAAAACAGTAAACTATAGGTCAGTTGGCTTAATATCTATCCGAAAGATGTGGAAACCTATTATTAAAGGAAGGTTTACCACACCTTAAAGTCACATTGCAATCGAGCAGAGTAAATGCGATTTTGTGAAAGCAAGAAAGTGTTTGGCCATATATTCAAGTTCTTTGAGGCAACAAGACACATGGATAAAGGGAACCTGTGGACAAGGTGTCATATCATAGGTTACTACAAGGATAAGAACCCATGGTCTAGAAGTAACATTAGCATGGACAGAAGACATGTTAGCTAACAGGAAAGAAAGCAAGCATGCATAAATGGGACATTTTCAAGGTGACAAGATGTAATGAGCAACGTACCACAAATATTTACGATGTGAACCACAGGCCTGGATGAGATTTCTAATGTATGATTATCCAGCATCTGCAGTACTCTGCTTTCACTCAACAGATTCCTGGGATGAAGGGAGTCACCTTATGAGGAAAAGTTGAATAGGACAGGTCTGTATCTCATTCGATCTTAGTGGAACATGGAAGATCCTAAGAGGATGTGCAAAGGATGCGATCTCATATAGAAGACTGCAGAACTAAAAGGCACATTTTTTAAAAAAAAAGGCTTTCTGGTTCAAAAGGAGGATGAGATTTTGTTTTCTCTCAGAAGGTCATAGGTCTGAGAAATTCTCTTCCTCATAAAGAAATTGAGGCAGGACCAGTGAAAATTAAGGTGAAGTTTGATAGATTCTAGTTTAAGAAGGATAAGCAGAATCGTGGATGTGAGGTCACAATAAGATCAGTCATAAACTTATCAAATGGCAGAGTCAGCTCAACGGTTAAAAGGTCTACTTCTGTTTCTAATTTACATGATCATATTGTTATGATCCCTGCTGATGGTACTATTGGACAAGTCAGATCCTAGAATAAAGCCTGGCTTATTTAATCAGTAATTTGGTGGTTATTCATTGAAACATATTCACACAAAGCTGAAGGTTTTCAACAAAAGAAATAAAAGTAAACTGACAGCTAAATTTTAAAGACAAAATGATGTTAAAATCACACAGCAAAACAAAGTTTTAACTCATATCCTGATACTCTGAGATCACACTCCTACTTCAACTCAAATTTCTACTTAGCTGACTCCTTACGGTTTCTTTGCAGTGGAGTGTAAGACAACACAATGATTTTTTTTCCCCAAGTCTACTCAAGAAATGCAAGCCTAACCTTTCTCAGTTTTAATAAACCTAAAGACTTCTATGGTTTGGAAGATTCACAAACTAAGCCCTTCTCCTAAAGTGAGTATTTCCCAGATATCCTTTTAGGAAGCAGAAACCAAGCTGGTTTCTCACCTTTCACGGTGTGTAATCTTTTTATCCCATCTAGATAAATCATCTTCCCAATCTACACATTCTAATCTCTTTAGCATGCATCAAATGACACTGCATTACAGGAAAAAAAATCTTCCACAAAAATAATTTTAAAAGTTGTGCATTTAAAAATAATATTTACAATTCAGCCTATCATATCCCCATCAGTCCACAAAGATCGACTGCACACTACCCATTTACCAGCTTTTGGCCCATGGCCCTGAAGGTAGCAAGTAAATATCTGGACACTGCTCAAACATTACAAGAGTTTTTGACTCAACTACCCTTACAAGTAGAGAGCTCCAGGTTCCCATCATCCTCTGCATGAGAAGATTGCTCATCTCTACCCCTTACCTTAAAATCTCCACCTCCTGGTTAATGACCCTTCAAAGAATGGGGGAAAAAAAAGTGCTTTCCTATTAACCATATCTATGCCCCTTAATCTTTTATACCTTGAATCAAGTCTCCTTTCAATCTTCACCACGCCAAGGAAAACAACCCCAGGCTATCCAATCTTTGTTCATTGTTCAAACCATCCAACCCAGGCAACATCCTGATAAATTACCTCTGCACCCCCTTTAAAAATCACTTCCTTCTGATAAAACAGTGATCAGAACTGCATGCAATACTCCAGTTGTAGCCTAACCAGCATTTATACAGTTCCAGCATAACATCCTTGCTCTTGTATTCTGTACCTGGGCTAATAAAGGCCAGTATTCCATTTTCCTTGATAACCACCTTATCTCCTTGCACTGCTACCTTCAAGAATCTGTAGATGTGCACATCAAAAGCTTTCTGATCTTCATTATTTTACAGGAACATACCATTAATTGTGTAATACCATGTCTCGTACCCCTTCCCAAGTGCTTTACCTCACATTTTGCTTAATACTATTGAATTAAATACTGAAATGTAGTGCAAATATGTTCTTAAAAATTGACAAGACAACATTGCTCCAATAAAAGACACAAATTTGCTGCTTTTGAACTTCAATGTATACATACTGGTCCCACGCAGTTGAGGATCACTGATCCCTGCTGGCACATTTCGGCAAGTGAGAGCGGATCATTTATATCACAGATTATACATTCTTTAGACTTCAGCTCTGGTATTCCTGAAACAAGAGCATTATTACTTTACAAAGTGTATCGTGGGGAAAATGAATTTTTTTTCCATTCGAACATAAAATACATTTCATTCGATGGAACATAGCAACTACCTGTCCGCTTTAGAAATCTATTGCATTATATTGCTTCCTTGATTTTTAAAAAAGAATACGCCTTGAGTGTATACACACACCCTTTACAATAAACAAGCATACAAATCTTCTTTTATAATACAAGGGTGGAAACTAAATCTATAATCAAAACTAGTTTTAAAAGAACAAGACAGAACAAGAAATGTCATGCAGCAAAGAAATACTGAATTTCTTAAATCAGTCACCTTGGTGTAATGGGTTGAAAGCATGGAGAGGCAAAAGGAGGAAAGTTCACTTTTTAAGGATTGAAAATGAACCCCAGCAGTGATCAAATGTAAAACAGCACCTGCTTTGGCCTTTGACAAACTGATCTACTCTACCTTAGAAAAAAGAAGGCATACAAAATAACAGTTTGCAGCGTGACCATCTAATTTGATTTAGAAACAGAAAGGTTGTTTATTCCCAGCATTGCCAAATTATAAAAGAGCAAATGTTTCAACTATACACAGACAATTCAACCAATGTTTTTTAAAAAAGAAATCAGATCAACAAGACCAGTCATTCTTCTGATATCCTATGTTTAAATTATAAAAAATTTTGAGACTGCAGCTGCAGAGTACAGTGAAACAACATACTGCCAATGGTGTAGCATAGTGGAATATTCCAACGCAATTGAGATTTAAATTAGATTTGGTTTCTTTAGTTTCTTAAAATGTAAGCAAAGGTCAATCTGCCTGAATCTAACCTACTCAGTTTTAGCCAGGAATTTTAATTACTGTGCTGTGCCCACTCTAACTTCATAAAAACTCACTCATGCACTGCTCAACCCAAAGACAATCTTTAAACATTCAGCGCATCACCAACACTCCTTAATTCCTCCTCAAAACATTGTTCATCAACATGCTTACACCACACTTAATTAATCGTCCATGCACATAAAAGGCATCTGGACGAGTACATGAATGAGTTTAGAGGGAAATGTTTGTAAATGGGACTAGATTAATTCAGGATATCTGGTCAGCATAGACAAATTGGACCAAATGGTCTGTTTCCACACTGTACAACAATGACTCCATGACATCCAGAGGTTTTGGAATTGTTCACAACATTGCTGACATCTATTGCCAGTCTCTAGTTGCCCACTAGAAATTCTCACACAGGCAGAGTGCTAGAATTTATGGAGAGTGGTACATGGGAAAACTGCGAGAAGGTTATTGAATGCATGCAGAATTAATGGTCATGAAGATTTGAATGAATGTTTAATTGAATGCAATGTAAGCAGGTTGGTGTTTTCAAACACTTGTTACCCATCTTTGCAAACTTCTTGGGCCCAACATCCTAAACTACATATTCAATTCTTTAATACCAATCTACCATACTATTCACGCTATTTCATCCCCTTCGCCCACCTTAACCATACAACAGAAATGCCCACCTATATTGCTTTCTCTTGCTACACTTCTCCCACCTTTAAACCGCTTGAGAAAGTCTTGCACTTATACAGCACTTTTTATGACTTATACCCTCTGACAGTGGACTTTAGTCACTTCTAATGCTCTAGCTACATTCGTATATAGGTCTGACTTTTTAAGTGCCTCGGGACACCTTGCTCCAGATTTAAATTTATGCAAATATCTTATGGCAATTATTGCAATAATAACCACCCTAACATCAGAATGGTTCATCTTAGCTTTAAAAACACAAGAGCCAAAATTAAACAGAGATCCTCAGTGAGTTTGAATTAATTCACTCCAGCACTGGAGAAAGAGCAGACAAGAATTCTGACTCAAAACAAAGCTGACTCGGTGTTGTCAACTTTGGAAAAATCAATATTTGCAAGCCATTTCAGGTAAATGAACCATGGGACGAGCATTTCATGTCCTGACACATTGGTGCTCATAACAACCGGGGAGGAAGCAACTAGACACATACTCGGTCCTTCAAAGCAAAAGGATTTTATATGATCTTTCTCTCACTAGTCTTTCAATTTAACTGGGAGGATTTGCCTTTGCATCGCAAATACCACTGTGACTCCTGAGGCCTGTTAGCGGCCCAGAGGCCTGAGACTCACCAAGAGCGCTGGCCGCCCGTCCCAACACTTCCTCCAGCTTAGTGCGGTTCCTACCGGCCACGGTCCAGGTGAGCTGCCGCGGGCCATCTGTCTCGGACGCCACCCGAGCCGTCTCCTCTACCACATACTGGCCGGTAAAACCGGAGGCGCCGAAGATAATCAGATCGTATGGCCTGCCGATCGCCATAGCTACAGAACCACTCGTCTGAAGACCAAGCGAGACACCGCACACACAGCCTATTAAACCCCACCCTCCGCCCAGTTCTGCGCCTCGTTACCAAAAGTCCATCTTTAAACATGCAGCAAATAGCTGATTCAAATAAGCTGCAGTCCTCATCTGAGTTCAACAATCAGCATAGTCTTTATTTCATATGTCTATTTCAGCCTTTTTTGAATTTAAAATTCCCTTTATTTATAAACAAATAAATAAAGGTCATGTTGATTGGGAATTTTCTTGGTCGTTTTCCCACAGCTTTGATTTTGTTTTAAAAAATACAGTTTTTGAGTTTTTAAAGCAAAGTATCTTCACAAGTTTCAGGAGAACAATCTTACAATGGGTACGTTAATGGTTGGATGATTTAATAGAACATAGAAAATTACAGCACAGAACAGGCCCTGTGGCCCACGCTGTTGTGCCGAGGGTTAATCCTAATGTAAAATAAAATAACTTAACCTATGCACCCCTCAATTCACTGCTATCAATGTGCATGTCCAGCAGTCGCTTAAATGTCCACCACCAGTGCTAGCAAAGCATTCCATAGATTCACAACTCTCTGCGTAAAGAACCCTTCCTCTGACTTCCCCTCTATACCTTTCTCCTAATATCTTAAGACTATGACCCCTCATGCCAGCTAATCCTGCCCTGAGGAAAAGTCTCTGGCTATTGACTCTATTCATGCCTCTCATTACCTTGTATACCTCGATCAGGTCACCTCTCTTCCTCCTTCTTTCCAGAGAGAAAAGTCTGAGCTTAGTCAACCTCTCTTCATAAGGCAAACCCTCCAGTCCAGGCAGCATCCTGGTAAACCTTCTTTGCACCTTCTTCTTTAAATTGGATAGATTAGGGAGAACTTGACATAAGAAAAAGTAATGAGAAAAGGGAGAGCTCAAAGAATGGCAGATTCCTAAGAAGCTCAGCGGCATCGTGTGCTGTTTGTTCAGAGATTGCTTAAGTACCTACACAGGCACTGTGCCTGACTCTTCTGCCACTACATCGATGACTGCATCAGGGCAGCGTTCTGCACCCAGGCTGAACTGGAGCAGTTCATTGACTTGGACCACAATTTCCACCCCACCCTCAAATTCACTTGGTCCATCTCAGACACCTCCCTCCCCTTTCTTGACCTCACCATTATCATCTCCAGTGACAGTCTCCAGAGGAACATTTATTACAAACCCACAGATTCCCATAACTACCTGGACTACACCTCCTCCCATCCAATATCCTGCAAGAACTCCATCCTGTTTTCCCAATTCCTCTGCCTCTGCCACATCTCCTCAGACAAGGAGACATTCCACTCCCAAGTATCCCAGATGTCCACCTATTTTGAACAACATGCTTTTCCCCCCTCAGTCCTCCAGATAGCCTTCTGCCGCACCACCTCCATTCCCCATTCCACTGCTCTAAACTCTCCCTCCTCCCAAACACAATAAATAGAGTCTCCCTTGTCCTCACCTACCACCCCACCAGTCTCCCCATCTAACGTATCATCCTTAAACACTTCCATCATCTCCAACTAGACCCCACCACCAAGAATATCTCTCCATCCTACATTCCTCTCTGCCTTACGCAGTCTTTGACAGTCCTTGGTTTGCGCCACTCTCCCCACTGACACCCTCTGAAATCCCCAGGTACTTTCCCCTGCAAACTGAAAAGATGCAAAACCTGCCAGTACACCCCCTCACCTCCATCCAGTTCCCCAAACAGTCCTTCCAGCTGAGACAGAGGTTCACCTGCCTCTCTTCCAAGCTAGTTTACTGCATTAGGTGCTCCTGGTGTGGTCTTCTCTACATCAGGGAGACTGAACATAAACTCAAGAAACGGTTCACTGAGCATCGCAGCTAGGCCCATAGGAGCCGACCAGACCTCCCAGTCACCGTCCATTTTAATTCCTCTAACTATTTCCTTTCCGACATGACTATCCTTGGCCTCCTCTACTGCCACAACAAACCATACTGCAAATTGGAGGAACAATACCACATCTCCTACAGCCTGGAGGACACAACATTGAGTTCTCCAATTTCAAATAACCTCCCTCCCCATCCCTTCCACTGCTCCCTGCCACCAACCGGATTTATTCCCCTCATTGATCAACCAGGTCATACCCTCTACCTGTCTTCACCTATCCCCATTTCAGCACTCTGCCCTGCCACCCCCTTTATCTGCAGCTCCCCTCACATGCACCCCCAGTCCTGAAGAAGGGTTACACCTGAAACATTGACTTTTCCACCTCCAGATGCTGTCTGGCTTGCTGTGTTCTTCCAGCCTCCTGCCTGTCTTTCATAGATTCCTGAAGGCAGGACAGCTTAACAGGGTAGTAAGAAGTGATTCGGGATGATTGCATGTTTCAGTTGTGGTGTGGATTTGAAGGAGAGCTTGCACTCTTATACTTCTGAGTGGTAAAGCTCATGGACTTTGAAAATACTATCGTTGGAACATTTGTGAGTTCCTGAGGTAAGTAGAGGGTGCTCTATCATACTCATTTATATACTGCAAATGGTGGGCAGTTTTGGGGAGTCAGCTATGTAGCACTTCAGAATTTCCAGCCTCTAACCTGCTCTTGTGGCCATAATATTTTTGTATTTGGTATAATTAATTTTTGGTCAATGGCCACACACAGCATGTTGCTCATGGGAATTTGGTAATGATAATACCATTGAATGTCCAGGGAAAGTGGTTATTGCCTGACACTTCTGAGGCTGAAATATTACTTGTCAATTATCAACCCAAGCCTAAATAGTATCCAGGTCTTGCTGTATGTGGACACAGTGTCTGAGGAGTTGTGAATAGAACTGAAAACTATGTAATCATCAGCAAACATCCTCACTTTTGAACTTAAATTGAAGGGATAGTAATTAAAGGTGGTTGGGCTAGGACATAATCCTGAGGAATTCCTGCAGAGATGTCCTGGAGAAGACTGACCTCTAACAACCATAACCATTTTCCTTTGAGTCATGTATGACTCCAACTAGCAGAGAGTTTTCCCCGATTCCCATTGACTTCTGTTTTGCTAGGTTTCCTCGATGCCATACCTTGTCAAATGAGGCCTTGATAGCAACTCACCTCTAAAATTCAACTCTTTTGTCCATGTTTGTTCTAGAACTGTAATGAAGGTGAGAGCTGAGTGGCTGGTGGAACCCAGACTGAGCATCAGTGAGAAGGCTATTGCTAAGCAAATGCTGCTTGATAGCACTGTTGACAACACCTTCCATTACTTTACCCCGATTGAGAGTAAACAGATGGAACAATATCAGGATGTAGGTTTGCTTGCTGAGCTGGAAGGTTCATTTCTAGATGTTTCGTCACCCTACAAGGTAACATCTTCAGTGGACCTCTGGGCAAAGCACTGCTGATAATTCCTGCTTTCTATTTATATATTTGGGTTTCTTTGGGTTGGTGTTGTCATTTCCTGTTCTTTTTCTCAGGTGGTGGTAGATAGGGTCTAAGTTGAAACTTTATTGCTGGAACAGCACAGCAGGTCAGGCAGCATCCAGGGAACAGGAGATTCGACGTTTCGGGCACAGGCCCTTCTTCAGGAATGACCACTCAGCATTTGCTTAGCAATAGCCTGCTCACTGATGCTCAGTCTGGGTTCCACCAGCCACTCAGCTCTCACCTTCATTACAGTTCTAGAACAAACATGGACAAAAGAGTTGAATTCCTGAAGAAGGGCCTGTGCCCGAAACATCGAATCTCCTGTTCCCTGGATGCTGCCTGACCTGCTGTGCTGTTCCAGCAATAAAGTTTCAACTTTGATCTCCAGCATCTGCAGACCTCACTTTCTCCTAGATAGGGTCTAACTCGATGTGTTTGTTGATAGAGTTCCAGTTGGAATGCCACGCTTCTAGGAATTCTCGTGTGTGTCTCTATTGGGCTTATCCTAAGATTGATGTGTTGTCCCAGTGGAAGTGGTGTCCTTCCTTATCTGTATGTAAGGATACTAGTGAGAGAGGGTCATGTTGTTTTGTGGCTAGTTGGTGTCCATGTATCCTGGAGGCTAGTTTTCTGCCTGTTTGTCCAATGTAGTGTTTTTTTCTCAAAACTTGCTAAGGTGGAGCAAAAATTGCCTGGGCACGGTTTGTCCACTTTTATGTAGGGACATGTCTGAGCAGTTTTCCACATTGCTGAAAATGTGTTGATGGAAAAGCGCAGCAGGTCAGGCAGCATCCAAGGAGCAGGAGAATCAACGTTTCGGGCATGAGGTTTGCCCGAAATGTCGATTCTCCTGCTCCTTGGATGCTGCCTGACCTGCTGCGTTTTTCCAGCAACACATTTTCAGCTCTGATCTCCAGCATCTGCAGTCCTCACGTTCTCCTCCAGTTTTCCACATTGTCAGGTAGCTCCCAGTGATGTAGCTGGAATGCAACAGTTTGTCTCAGGTCATTGCAAGTTCAGGAGGTTACATCTTCAGTATTATTATTGGAATGTTCTCAGACCCCATACCTTTGCAGTATCTAGTACTTCCAACCTTTTCTTCATATCACATGGAGTGAATTAAATTGTCTCAACATTGGTACCCATGATTCTGGATCAGTGGTGCTGGAAGAGCACAGCAATTCAGGCAGCATCCGAGGACAGGTCATTCCTGAAGAAGGGCATGTGCCCGAAACGTCGAATCTTCTGTTCCCTAGATGCTGCCTGACCTGCTGTGCTGTTCCAGCAATAAAGTTTCAGCTTTGATCTCCAGCGTCTGCAGACCTCACTTTCTCCTCGACTTCTGGAGGAGGCCAAGATGGATCATCTTGTCGCTTCTGGTTGAAGATTGTTGCAAATGCTTCAGCCTTGTCTTTGCACTAATGTGCTGGGCTTCCCCTTTACTGAGGATGATGGTTTTGTCAGAGGCTTCTCCTCTGGTTAGTTGTTTAATTGTACACCACCACTCATGATTGGATCTGGCATGACTACAGAACTTAGATCTGATCTATTGGTCAGTGGAATTGCTTAGCTCTGTCTATCACTTGCTGCTTAAACTGTTTGGCACGCAAGTAGTCCCGATTTGTAGCTTCAACAGGTTGACACCTCATTTTTAGGTATCCCTGATTGGTGTGCTGAGCCATGATGTTGTAGGTTGTGTTGGATTACAATTCTGCTTCAGCTGCTGCTAGCCAACAGTGCCTAATGGATGTCCAGTTTGAGATGCTAGATCTCTTTGAAGCCTACCCCATTTAGCGAGATAATAGTGCCATGTAACAAAATTAACGGTACTCTCAATATAAAGACAGGACTTTGTCTCAGTGCTATGGACCAGGCCAGACCCCCTCAAAACGTTTCAAGAAGGTAGCTCAGACCCTAACTTTTCTAGTTGTTTTAAGCAGGTGTAGAATCGATATTCCAGGAGTGATGCAGCTGGCTCAACCACTCATTTTTAAACAAAACAGCATTTATTTAAACATAAACAGAAGAAAACCAAATTTAAAATAACGCAACAATTTAAAAACCCAATTGACTCTATTGCAACTTAATGATGCTGTTCCAAAAACTTACACCATCCCCATAAACACCCCCTTGTCAAAAAAAGTTAAAATCAAACACAAGTTGTTACAGAACAGATGTCAGAGGGAGGGAGGCTCAGCATGGAGCTGTTTCTTTGAGTCCTGTAGCTTCTCTGGGATCCCGGCTAAAATGTGACCAGCAGCTGCAAACGAAACAGCTTGCTAAAAACAAAACAAACCAAACCCTGAACTGGGAGAACTGGTCACTCCCTTCCGTTCTACAAATGTTTTTAAAGAAAGACTTAAAAGCAGATAAACCAATGAAGTAGATAAACCCAGACATATCGAAACCTCTGACTTTGTGACACCTGAAAAAAACAAGGACAACATAACCTTGTTAAGGGAGCAGAATTGTCAAATTGGCAAGGACTGTATGGTGGTTTCGTTTACAAATGCATCTGCAGCAGGCAATTTGTCGAGGATGTGGTGTTGTGTTTTTTTCCTGTTGTTGGTTCCCTCACTACTGGTGTAGACCCAGCCTAGCAGCTTTGTCATAGAGTCATACAGCACAGAGCTAGGTCAGCAGTTGTGCTGCTCAGCTACTCCTGGTTGTTGACATTGAAGACGCCCAACCAGAGTACATTCTGTGCACCTGTCCCCCCTCCTACTTGTTGTTCAACATGCATGAACACTGATTCAACAGCTAAGAGGGGTGGGGGTAGGGTGGAGGTGCTTCCTTGGTAATCTGCAGGAGGATTCCTTGCCCACACTTGACCTAATGACATCAAACTTCATGGAGTCCGGGGTCAACATGGAGCTCTCCCAGGACAACTCTATCCTGTGGTAGGACAGGATATACCCAGGGATAGTGATAATGTTTTCTAGATATTGTGTATAAGGTATAATTCCATGAGCATTACGATGTCAGGATACTGTTTTACCAGTCTGTGAGACAGTTCTCCCAATTTTAGCATCAGCCCCCAAATGTTAGTAAGCAAGACTCTGCAGAGTCGACAGGGATGAGTTTGTCATTGTAGTTGCCATTGCCTTAGTCAATACCAGGTCGTCCATCAGTTTAATTCCTTTTTGAGACTTTCTAGTGATTGGTACCGAATGGCTTGCTGGGCCATTTCAAGGCCATAAGATGTAAGAGCATGTGTAGGTCATTTGGCCTATCGAAGGGCTCTGGCTCCTCCGATGCTTCCTGAATTACTGTGCTTTTCTAGCAACACACTCTCAACTCTGATCTCCAGCATCTGCAGATCTCACTGACTCCCATTTGGCCTATCAAGTCTATTCCCCTATTCAATGAGATCATGGCTGAACTGATTATTCTCACCTCCACTTTCCTGCATTATCCCTATAACCTTTGATTCTCTTTCTCATGGAAAATCTGTCTGTCTCAGATTTGGATATGCTTAACAATCAACCTTAACAGCTCTCTGCAGTAAAGAATGCCAGAGATTGACTCTGAGAAGTCTCTGTCTTAAATGGGCAATTCTTATAATGCCCTTTGGTCCCAGACTTTCCCACAAACGGAAATGACTGGTTGCATCTGCTCTATTAAGCTCCCTAAAAAGGTTACATGTTTCAATAAGGTTGCATCTCATTCTTCTCCAAAGAGTACAAGGCCAAACTATTCAATCTCTCCACATAAGAAAATCCCCCCATACCTTCCCTGAACTGCCAATGATGGTAGCTCTTTTTAAAGATAAGGGGATCAAAACTGTTCACAATATTCCAAGTGCGGTTTGGATGGGGCTTTTGTACAGCTTTACTAAGAACCCCCCTCCAATTGGCACTGCATTCCTTTTGAAATAATGACCAACAGTCCATCAACCCAAAGGTCAACAACATTGTTGTGGGTCTGGATTCACATGAAGGCTAGACCAGATAAGCTTATAGTTTCCTTCCAGAAAGGACATTCATGAGCCATATCAGATTTTACAACAATTGACAATGATTTAATGGTCATCATTAGACTTTTATTATTGAGTTCAAATTCCACCATTTGCCATAATATGATGCAAACCAAGAATTTCTGTGTCTCTGGATTCCTAATCTAGTGATAATACCACTATGCTACTGCTTCCCCGTTGAGTGGAAAGTTGATATGAAGTTAATTCTATACATTTACTTGCAAATGACAGTGGCAAGACCTTTAAACATAAGAACTAGAAGTGGGAGTAAGCAATTCAGCCCCTCAAGCTTGCTTCCCCATTCAACATGAACATGGCTGATGAAATCAGCCTCAACTTCACTTTCTTGCCAGCTCTCCACAATCCTAATTAAAATCTGTCTATTTCTCTTTCAATGTCCCAGCATTTACCACATTCTGCGGTAGTGAATTTCATAGGTGCACAGCAGCTATTATAAAACCGAGGATGCTGGATATCTGAAACAAACAAAAACAGAAGTTGCTGGAGAAACTCAATGTCCTGGCAGCATCTGTGGAGAGAAAAGAAAGTTAACGTTTCATTATCACGGTTCTGGTAACTCTCCCCTGGCTCACTATCAAGAACCCCTGGGTCTGCCTGACTTTTTCTTCTCTCTTTCCCTGGGGTCTGTCTCTGCCTGTCTGTTCATCCCCACCACCGACTCCTGTCATCAGCATAAATACTGCCTTTTCCGAGCTATCAGTTCTGAAGAAGTCATCGGACTTGAAACTCTGCTGAGTTTCTCAAGCAATTTCCTTTTTGTGTGTGTGTGTGTTTTCACAACAGGTAAACCACAGCTGTGAGGCGTGTATCTGCAGAGCTCAACCGCAGACCAGCCGTGATCTTGTCGGGCTGGTGCAAAGACCTGGAGCGGCTGAATGGCCTCGTGCCGCTGCGGTGCCTTTAAAAGAAGCTCCGCCCCCTCCCAACCGCTTGTATTTGAATGGCTCGAGCGGGCCCCGCGCGCGAGTAGAAGGCATTAGTCGCTGCGCGAGGTGGCGGGGATCGGTGATTCTGTTGAGGACGGGCTGTGCCTCAACTTGCGGAGGTTACTCGGGAGGATGGGGATCAGCAACCGGCTGCTGTTCTGTCAGTGCACGGCCTATCTGCTGGCCTTCGTGTTGGCGCTGTTCGCTGCCGTGCCGCTGGGTCAGGACCAGCACGAGCTGCGGGGCCGCTGCCCGCTGTACGGGGTGGGGCGCTGGCAGCGCAGCAACGAGAGCGGGGCTACCGGATGCGCGCAGGCGTACTGCTTCCACGTGCAGCGCTGGGGCCCGCCGTCCGCGTGCCGCTACAGTCTCTTCATGAGTATCTTCAGCTGCGCCTACTCGGCGCTGCAGGGATTCAGGAGCACCTACCTTCTCTGCAAGGGCTTCGAGGAGTAAGCACTTCGCCACCTCACTTCATTCAGTCTAAATTCTACTCGAGGTGTAAAATTTAAGAAATGTTTCAATATACAATTGTAAACGACATAGAATACCAACTGTTCTAGAGGGCTCTAGTGGGTTAGTAGTAGTGTCCCTGTTTCTGAGCTAGAAGGCCCCACCCGCTCCAGCAGTGTGGCATAACATTCATTGGAAAATATCTACAAGGAAATGAATCGAGTACTGGAAAATGGGGTTTGATTAGATGGATACTTCACAACTGGTTGTGGACATGATGGGCTGAAGGTCCTCTCTGGGCTGAAAAACTCTCGACTCTCATCAGACTTGATGCATCTCTGGAGCAAGTAAGACTTGATTCCAGGTCTTCTGGCTCTGAGGTCAAAGCACTAATATTGTGCCATCAGAGGCCTAACTTCATTTATTCTATTGTACTGCTG
This sequence comes from Chiloscyllium plagiosum, assembly GCF_004010195.1. Lineage (NCBI taxonomy): Eukaryota > Metazoa > Chordata > Chondrichthyes > Orectolobiformes > Hemiscylliidae > Chiloscyllium > Chiloscyllium plagiosum. The sequence continues at coordinate 15,470,595 of NC_057718.1, read as the reverse complement.
ATTTGCAATAGGTTTACCAATCTGAGCACTTTTGATTTCTCTCCTCCTCTCCCCCTGCTCCTGCAATTGAAATTTTGAAATGTTAGCTTGATGGTCACAAATGCAAACAGGTGTCTGAACAGAATCATCCAATGTTTGTGGGATGAGGTTGTTTGGAATTGACTTAATGCCATCTGTGATCTTGCTGAAATTCTGGGGAGAGTTTAACAGGTTGGAGGGGGAAGAAGAGGTTGGGTGGACACAAGTGTCTCTTTAAAGTGGAGATGCAGTTGTTCCTGTGGTGATGTCCGTACTTCTATGCCAGAAGATCTGGTTTCAAGTCTCACTTGTTCTGGAGGTGTGTCATAATAACCTGACAAAACAGGTTGATTTAAAAAGAAGTTGGTATGTTAAAATACAGGAGAAGTAAGTCTGACTTGCAAACCATCAGGGAAGGTCATGTTGCTAACCTTGCCAGATTTGCTGGTTAAAATGCATTTTGGATTTCACCTTTTAAATAGATTGCTGACAGAAGCTAAAGGTAGTTTTACTAGAACTATATTTGGACTGTGAAAGGTTAAATTAGGATGAACTTAGAAGATTAAAGAGTAATTTGGTTTGAAGCTTTATAAGATATGGGGAAGATAAGGCCAACAGTCTTTTTGCAGCAGAGAATGGCGAGTGCTGGGCAGAAGTGAAGTCGGAGCGCAAATCCGGTCGGGAAGGTAAGTGATTGTTATTTGAATGGGTGTGGGAAATGAATATTCAAGGCGACACGTGCTATCGTAAGGACAGACTGACTGGCAGAGGGGGTGGAGTGGCCATATTGGTAAGGGATGATATTCAGTCCCTTGCGCGGGGGGACCTAGAATCAGGGGATGTAGAGTCAGTATGGATAGAGCTGAGAAATTCTAAGGGTAAAAAGACCCTCATGGGAGTTATCTACAGGCCCCCAAACAGTAGTCCGGATGTTGGATGTAAGTTGAATCAGGAGCTGAAATTGGCCTGTCGCAAAGATGTTACTACAGTTGTTATGGGAATTTCAACATGCAGGTAGACTGGGAGAATCAGGATGGTATTGGACCTCAAGAAAGAGACTTTGTGGAGTGTCTCAGAGATGGATTCTTAGAACAGCTGGTGCTGGAGCCTACCAGGGAGAAGGCAATTCTGGATCTGGTATTGTGCGACGAACCAGAATTGATCAGGAACCTCAAAATGAAGGAGCCATTGGGAAGTAGTGACCATAATACAATAAACTTCAATCTGCAATTTGAGAGGGAGAGGGTACAATCGGAAGTGACAATATTTCAGTTGAATAAAGGGAACAATGGAGCTATGAGGGAGGAGCTGGCCAAAGTTCAATGGTGCAATACCTTAGCAGGGATGACATTGGAGGAACAATGGCAGATATTTCTGTGTATAATGCAGAAGATGAGGATCAGTTCATTCCAAAAAAGGAAGAAAGATCCTAGGAGGAGGCATGGGTGGCCGTGGCTGACTAGGGAAGTTAAGAAACATATATATAAGTTTTTAAAAAAAAAAGTATAACATAGCAAAGATAAGTGGGAAAATGGAGGACTGGGAAGCTTTTAAAGAACAACAGAGGATTAATAAGGAGGAAATACGCAGAGAAAAAATGAGGTACGAAGATAAACTGGCCAAAAA